>NW_010158005.1:10528-67660 GCF_000695765.1 Mesitornis unicolor
TCTGTTACCTCCTTCCTTTCAAGCCTGCCGTATGCTAATGTCTAGATATAACCACTGAAGAAAGGTCATTAGTGGTTTGTTGCTTATTTATTTGCTTTTCTGTTATGTTAAAGATTCCATTAGCTGTGTCATCTTTGGCTATTATAGTAATGGAGGTAAGTTCAATTGCAGTAACTTCATTTAAAGGAAAAAAGTGCCCCTTGTAACATAATATGGTACAGTTACGTGGTACCACTAAATCCATTTGATCTTCTTAATATAAAATTCATTTTTCTCAGACATTTTCCTTTGCTTTTCTAGTAAGCAAGTCTGATCTCAGCTTAAGTGTAATTCACAGAAAGCTTTAGTAAAAATGTATGTCATTTTGTAAGAATTCAGTTTATTATTCTTCTTTTCAAGGTTCATCATCTTGCTGATTGTGTGCTGAAATATATTACCACTATATAGTATTATAAGGGATATTATGAGAGGTATTGTGTGTAGAAGTGGTATAGCCTTTAACTTCTGATTTGAATTGCTTGATAGAAGGTATACTTGCTGGTGAATAATGGAAATGTGTCTTTATTTGCTGTAAAGGACACCTATACATGCTCTCAGTACCCTAATTAATTAAATTACAATTTCTGCTGTTGTAGAGATAGTGCATTTATTTTAGAATACAGTGAGAATTAAATGACAATCGCTAATGTTTCTGGGTAGGTGCTGGTACAATATCAGCACAAAATACTGAGCATCATGTGAAGGAAAATCCCAAAATGTGTGTTTTTGTTTCTTTTCTCATTTAAATAGTGTACTAACTTCCAGTGGAAAATAATAAGTTTGCAACTATCTGGCAATGTTTAGGGGAGATATTTTCATTGTTCTGTTTTAGAGAGAAACTTATAACAAAAAAAAAAATAATCTGAACTTCTGTCTCTGTCAACCTCCCCAACCCTGCCACTGCATTTCCTCGTTCCTGGGCAGGAAGCTACAGGTGCTCTTTTTACAAAGCTTTATCAAGACTATTTTAAATAAACACTTTTATTTTTCTTGCCGTCATTCAACACGAAGTGAGTTTATTGGCTCAGTCAGCTTCCGACTGGGCAAATTTCCATAGTATTTTTTTGAACTAATTCACGACTGATACCAGCCCTGAAGCCGTTCTTTTGGAGGCTCCCCAGAGAGCAGCCCAAAGCCTTGCTGGGAGAAGGCTAAACCAAGGCTGACTCCAGAGCAGAGTCCTTTAGGTTTGCATCTTCATGGTTTGGTTGAAGCATCCTGAGAAAAACACCAGTGCCATACATGAGACTTACTGTGCCTTCGCTGTCAGAAAAATAAGAGTTTCCGTTATGGTTTATTGCTACTTTATCAGCAGGTGGGAAAGATATACGGCTCCTAAATAAACTTTACATCTGAAATGCCGTTGAGATTTGGCCAGCTAGATCAGGTCAAAAGATTTCCTTTGTAGCTGGGAATATCTGTGAGCATCTGTAGTATGCAGTGTTTAATGTTTGTACAGAGAGGAGTTTTAGGTCTTGTTATAGTCAGTATCCTAGTGATGCAAGTCTAATGGCTATCATTTATGATTTCCACATTTCTCATAATAAAGAATATACAAATAAGCAGACCAGCTGCTTGTGTACTGCTCAAAGCTTGCTTCTGTATATTTGCTAAACACTGCATGTATATCTTATGATACAGGTTAAGGTGCTTGCAAAATTCGTGCCTGCAGCTCTTAGTGTTTGCTTCTAAAAGCTGTGGCATGCAAAAAAGTATAAATAATTTTAAAGTTAATTAGTCAAGATTTAAAGTAATTAAAGTGTGAAGTATTTCTTTGGGGACACAGATATGAGGGGTAAATCAAATGGTTAGGTGTGCAGCATTATTTGACCAATATTGAAATAAACCTGCCTTTGGGAATGTTTTAGCAATGATTACTGTGTAGTCAGGACTGAAGCATCAGCCAGTTGCTGAGCACTGCAGTTCTCCAGCCATGTGGCTTATGTTTGTATGTAGTAGTAAAAGGGGAGGTCTTCCTCAAATCCTCTTATGATTGTAAATAGCATGTGTGGTTTTTGCAAACAGTTTGTGTCTGAGGTGTAAAAACTTTTGACAGGACCTATTTAATTTCTTTGCAAAAGTACATTTTAAAGTGAATGATCCAATGACTAAGAGAAAAGCTGGATGTCAGTATCTGGACTGTGGTATTAATTTTTTTTTCTTGAGCTTAGGGGCATGCACCATTTGTGGTTTGTGCTGTGAGGTTGACTTTATTTTTGTTGGGTCATGCAAGGGCGATCTTTTTTTACTCACCGTGGCAAATTTCACCTGGTAATAATTAAACTTCAACTCTGCTAAACAATTTGAATTTTACTCAACAGTACAGGAGCAAGCAGGTTATAATCTGCAGAAATACTGTAAAATAGCTTATTTCATGCCTTAGTCATTCTTCTGACTCTGTTTAACTTCAAAGGTAGCTTTGTATGTAGGCTGTGAAACCCTTGGCCTGGTACCAGCCACAACAAGCACAGAACTCTGTTAGTACATTCACTTCATTCTTTTGCCAAGATCCATGAAAACATTGGGATAACTTTCTGTATGTACTGCATAACCTCTTCCAGGCGTTTCCCTGGATGTTATCTGATGAGCACTACCAGATGTTATTACAATGAAAAAGGTGTTTCATCACCTGTAACTCAACGGTGAGGGTCAGTGTCCTGGAATCTGAGCACCTAGTATACGGCAATGTAGAAATTAAACATGGGCTCTCCTAGATACTCTTCTGGTGAATATTTTGTTACTATTGATCAGGAGGCCTATGTGATTCAGTATAAGAGAGAGAGAGATGATACTTACTGAATGAGTTAAACATTCAGTATATACATTTCTCAGAATTAGATGAGAGAAGTGAAAAAGTGACTTTTCTGTTACCAACAATGAAGTATCCTTATTTCTGTGGCTGACTGGGAAGCAGAAAGCAGCCATATATGGGCTGAAATTCTCTGAAGAATGTGCAATAAATAGATAGTTCAGAAGAAGACTCTGCAGGGTCTCATGAGCACAGCAGTCCGGGAGGGAGAGGTCTCTATTTCCAGCTAAAGAAATAGTTAGCACCACAGGACTTCTTTGTTTAGTGTGGAGAAAAGACTAAGAGGAGTAAGTTCTTAACATAATAAATTCTATCTTCACGAAACAGTGTAGCAGCAAAATTGTGTTCACAGATTAGAGGCGTTACCTTTCTCTTGGGAATTGGTGTGTGTTTTGGTATGGTTTGGTTTGGGAGGAGGATAGTGGCTTTTTGTTTCAACATTGTACCCTCTTGTGCCTGCTGACCTGGGTGCGTGGTGCACTTGGCCGAAGCAGACTGTGCCCAACCCCTGGTTTGACTTGTGGAGGTGGGCAGAGGTGGGCACTGTACCGACTCCTTTCAGAGCTATTGAAACCATGTCTGCCTCCTACCAGACTGGTAGGCAGCAAGAAAGAGGTGGCAGAAGCCCAAACCCCCAGTGCACCCCATGGTGTGAGGCTGTTTGGCACAGAGCTTTGGCTCGGGAGTTACTTCCAGGCTTAGAGGTCAGCTGCAAAACTGCAGGTTGCTCATTTTGCTCCCTTCCTATAACTGGAAATATGGGACTTTGTGGGGTGTGATGTCCAACCCTTGTGCTCTGAAACCTGAAAATGTTACAGAATGTAGTGGCTGTGCTCCAGATGCATTATACTTTCAACACCTGGAAGGAAAGACAGCAGACAGAATACAGCAAGGGCAGTAGCTGGGTAGCTTAGGACACAGACTTTTGGAAGGTGTGCAGCAATAGCCCAGTTGAGAGTTGCCCAGGAGCTAGATTTGAAAATGCTCTAAATCTGCAAGAAGACCATGTTTTTCCAGTACATGTTTTGTCAGATCCTAGGGAAGTCTAAACACAAGCAGGACACAAGTGCCCTGAACAGCGCTGACATCCTTGAGAGCATTTCAGGCACAGAGAGGGGAAATGAGGTCTCTCCTACTTGCCAGTCTTGTGTACTGTGTGTGGTCATCGTGAGCAGATCATCAACCTTCTTTGGCAAAGGTCTCTTTGAAGATAATCTGGATTTCCCTTCCTGTCACTTTCTAGAAACTATACCCAAAAAGGTAACAAGTGGTGAGGGGGAACTGCCATTTTCATAGGTCTTGGAGAGGCTTAAACCTGATGACTTCCTGTTGTAGCAGTTGTAGTTGCTAAATGAATTATTTATATTTGCCTCATTGCATCTGTTGAAATAGTTGTGGGTGGGTCGAGAGTAAGGATCTCCAACAGGAAGTAAGAAAATTAACGCACTTTCGAAATGTCCTAGTATGCTTTTTTTTTTCTTTTAAAATTAAATTTTCTAGACAGAAGTAGTCAAAGGTGTTTCTCTGGGAGTGTCTGTTTTAATAACCTTTAAAATTTATTTTTCAAATCTAGATCATTGACAAGGAGATTAATCCCTTTGTGGACAAGTGGGAAGAAGAAGGACAGTTCCCAGCGCACAAAGTATTTAAAACCCTGGGACAGGCTGGATTCCTTGGTGTTGATAAGCCAACAGGTAGGAGAGCATGTAACTCCTGAGTATTGACGTTGATTCTATAATCATGACATCATCTCAAATCGCTTTTGCCCCAGATGAAAACATGGTTCAGGATTCAGGTTCAAAGTTTACTTATATTCCTCAGCCACGGGCATGCTGGTCGCCATCTGTGCAAATGCAGAAAATAATGTTGCTGAGTGCTACAGTTCTCCAAAATATAAATGTTAAAACTCTACGTGACTGTTATTTTAAAGTAAGTGACACAAACATCACTGCAATTTTCAACATATATGTATATATCTTCTCTAGGTTTTTCCCCCCAATTTCTTATTCTTGGTTAAGTTTAAAACAACAAGTTTGCATAGGCAAACCTTTAGTAATTGAATTCGGATTAGCCCAAAGTGACAATGTTTGAACAGTTAACTGCAGAGAATCGTCTGTACGGAGCAGCTCTCATAACCTTAGCTATGGCACACCACGTCATTATGTTGCTAAGGGAGCAGGTTTGAACTGTGGAACAAATTGTCTTTTTACTACTTACTGTCAGAGGAACTGTGTAACCTCATCTAGGTGTTCCTGCTTCGGCAGGGGGATTGGACTAGATGATCTTTTGAGGTCCTTTCCAATCCCTAACGTTCTGTGTGATTCTGTGAAATATTCCTCTTGAAATGAGCTTTCATATTCTTACACATTCCGACATAGAAGGTTTTTTTTCTCTAGCTGTTCAGCTGTTGGAGCTTGCAGAAATGTTTAGCTGTGATTCTCTGGCAAATCCAATTAGTTTTGAGCTGGTATTTCTTTACAGAAATGCTGACAGTTTGAGATTATACTTAAGATCTATTTCAAGGACAAATAAGATTACAGGGGGAGGGAGAAAACCACCTCTACCTTCTGCTACAGTTGTTTGATAGGCAGATTTGAAATGTGTCTCAGTGGGCTATCCTTCACACTGCTAATATTCATGTTGGCTGTAATAATGGTGCATTGCTTTGCTGCCAGATTACAGCCTTGTCTTGTAATATTAATCTCAGGACACGCAGGGGCCTCAGCTGGGGTAAGGAACTCAGTGCTGAGCATGCTGTGCATAAAACATTGCAGAGGTGGGATATACTTGGTGTAATGCTCACAAAATAGCTAGGACAAGAAATAGTGTGAGTGAAATCTAGTGAAGAAGGGAGTCGTGGAGGCAAAGATGGGCACAGAACGTTGCATGCACTGACTACACTTGTTATACTCATGATTAAGAATATTTTAGCTTTAGTTTTGAGGCTTGTATCTAGCTGCTGATCTAATTTCTTGGGCTTCTAGAAGCCTTTTGTAAAGGCTGTAAAAAACTGGATAAAATTCTCACTGAAATGTTGTCCATCTCAGTTCATCATCTGGAGCAAGGTATTGTTGGATACAGAAAATGCATCAGCTCCCTTGAAAGTGCTGCCCTGGCAGCATTCAGTTTTGCAACAGAATGTCCCCTGCTCCAGCGTTGCTCTGTAACAGTATGGTACCACCAGACACATCCTGAAACCTTTTTGTGATGGTAAGTGAGACAGTCAGGTGTGTAACAGTGCAATGCCAATAGCACAGACTTTGGCAAAGCCTGAGATTCTTCATCCTTCTACAAAGTGCTTATAGGTGCTGTGATTGTGATTAATGTGTACTGGTAGTACTAATTAAAAAAAAAAAAAGACGTGCATCTTTCATATTCTGCTCAACCACTTCTATTATTTGATTGCTCTGTACAGAGGAAGAGAGAGATTAAGAGATTTGAGGAAGCCAAGAACAGCCATAAGTTTTGGAGGGATGTTGGGGGAGGTCTGGAGAAGAAAGGTTAAATTGATTTGAGGAGAGCAATTGTGACAGACCCGTGTGAGTAACGACCTGCCCTACTTTCTCTTTCCAGAACAAACCAAAATTATATTTATCATGTTTTATCCCTTCAGACGCAGATCATAAAGCATTCTCTTTAGAGAACACTAAATTTTTAAAGTTAATTAATTTTAGTAGCAACTGCAATTTTGAAAATTTTTTTTTTCTGAATTTGTTTTCCAAGGTCATTCTTCTGAGCACAGAGTTGTTGGGATTTTTTTCCTGTATAATTAGTATTGAAGCTTTCTGATTGGGCAGAAATGGGTCACAAACTTGTTTTGCTTAGATAGAAGGAAACATCTGTTGAAGCTCAGATTTGTTGAAACTGGATTTTTTCCTGTGTAAACACCATTCCCTTTATGAACAATGAGCTGCTTAATGGGAGTCAGGTTCTTAAAAGAACGTGCCTTACATGTGTCCCTTATCGTTGGAAACTTTCTCTGTGTGGAGAGCTGATTTGGGGCATTGTTTGTGTTGCAAAGGCTCCATCAATTCTCACCATATGCAGATGTGGGCTACAGACTTGTCGAGGTTTTTCCTGTATACTTTTTCAGAGTTGTTTCCACATGTAATGAATGCTGGCTGTAGCACAGTAGTTCAGGATATTATTTGGAGAGGTCATGCAGACACTATGGGCAAGGCATGCACCCATACTTGGAGAATCCGTAAGATAAGTGGCTTTAACTTACTACACTGTCCTCTGCCAGAGATATGTTTTTCTATTTGAACTGTTTCTCTACTCTGGTATTCTTTACACAACTCAAAAATAGTGCATACACTGTTTTTCCCTGGGAAAAAGTGGGTGTTGTTCAACAGATTAGGAAATTCTTCCTACTTGTAAAATACATGCTGAAAAGGTGAACATTATTTATGCATAAAAAGCATCTTTTTGCTCTATGCAAATGTGTTTTACAGAATCACTTAGTTCAGCCTGAAGTATTTAGTTTGAGGGGGGAAAACCCCATCATCTTTAGATACTTATTATTCTTCATTTATGTTTACTGTATGTTTCTCCTCAAATTATAAAGTTTCTGGGCTATTGAAATATTGAAATTCCCGAAACTAAGGACAGAAAATATTAGGGTAGGCAGGAAAAATGTTTTAAGCAGTCTTGGTAGTTGGTCGTTATTTGTTTTGCTAAAGGAAGTGGGCAAGACATAATCTTTGGAGTGTTTTATGTGCAGATTAGATGAGAAATTAGAGTAAAAGCTGAAAAGATCTATGTGGTCATCACTGATCTTATGGTTTACGAATCAAAGCTTTGGCTGTTGCTAAATTTTAGGATGTGTTGCCAAAGACATAGGCTCAGAATGTACTGTTAGTTGCCTGCGTATGCCAACACAGATGATTAAAAGTTGTTTTTATCAGCTGATGCATAAGTACAGGAATCCTGTAAAGGCTCAGGGAAAGCAAAGAGGAGGGGAGGGAAATGTTTGAAAGAGGGCAGTGTCGCTGTCCTGCATATTCACATAGCATCACTGTGAGACATGAGTGGCAGTGATGCCTGCTCTGGGTGTTTCACTGGTGTTTTCACTGGCAGTCCTGTAGGAATATTTAGCAGAATGCTTTTGCATGTACAAATATTTATGGCAATATGTCCAAATAGTAGCTTTCATTTATTCCTTAGCAGTGTGCTTGCAGAAATATGTTCTTAAACATATTAGGAAAATCAGGAAACTATATGATAAAACATACATAGATGGAAAACTACAGTTTTATCTCCTTCCCCTACTGCTGGGTTATATGCTGGCTATGGGACCGGAGAAAGTAATAAGCAGTACGTTCTTGTCACTTGGGACAGATAAGCATCCGATGAAACAAAACAAATGTTTCAAATGATAGATTGCAATGCAGTTGGAAAATGATGCAATAACTTTCCTTAAGAAAACTGTTTACTGAATTTGTCTGTGTGCTGAATGTGGGAATATAGCTCTAGACTATTCTCTAAGGTTAATTTTGTTGTTTGCTTCACAAGTATATAGTTCTCTGGTAAGATGAGACTTTGGTAGTGGAAAGCGTATGTATGGTTCATTTTCTTTTTCCCTTTCTGTAATACTAAGTCTTACTATTCTATGGAATGAGACCTGGGAGGAGCAGTGAATTCTGTTTCTAGAAAGGGACTTAGTAGTTCAGGTGAAATGGGGTTTTTATGGCCTCTGAGAGTAACAGAAACAAACTTTCAGGTGTATCTATGGATAAAAGCTAAAAGGGATGTGTTTATCAGAAAAGAGTTCATTTGCCCAAAACCATGTTTGTATGGCAGGAGTGGACCAGCTGCAATGCTTCTACTTGTTTTAGTAGATTTAAGCATAGCCAGCTGAACTAATTGCTTGATCTCTTACAAAGGAGTGCAATAGTTGTTAATTATTAATATTTGTGTTCTAAAAGTTTGAGAGAGAAGCTGTGTGCCATATATTCAGATACCAGTGAACTGGTAAATCAGCATTCTGAAATGTTTACTGGCTACGAGGTGTATCTGGTTTGCAATCAAGAAATAATTTTGATGAGCCACTAAAAAAACAATAGACCAAAATCAGTCACTGCTTTATTTGAATTAAATTGATTATAAATTTTGTGATGAATGACAGTGGTTTGGAGACTTTGATCAGATAAGCACCTAAAATTTCTTATACTTATCTAACCTTAATTTGGTGAATTGGATTGAAATCTCTGGAAAACAGCTTTTTGTATGTGTATGTATAAGTTCTGCGTGGGTAAGACTTTTTATCTTTCCCCTGTTGTGAAATGCTGACAATTCAAGTCCAGTCTAGCATCTTGCAAATGCAGGATGAAGTGCAATTAAAACTAGTAAGGAGGAGACAATTTGTTTGCTGCGTCTCATAGATATTCATGATGGGACCGATGAAATTAGTGCTTGAGTTAATCTGTTTTTTCTTGACTCTACATGTGACTTGGAAATGCGTGTGCTTCATTCTTCATGGCTGGTGAGAAAGTGTAGCAATTCCTCTGGGAATGTCTTGCTCAGTGATCAACAGTGGTTTTGTAGAAACAACCAGCAGAAAACAGACATACTGAGGGACAGTGAGTCTTTGTGGAAGAGGTAATCTTCCTTTAAATGTGTTGTTGGTAGAGGGATCAGATTAGTTCCTGGGATTCTGCTTTTGTACTGGAGATAAGGCAAATCCTCACACTTGTGACTTGTAGTGCAGGACACAGCAGTAACTCATCCAGGTCAGGAATCCAGACTAGGAATTTCTGAGGTCCGGTACATGTACCACTGGTAGTTACAGCTTATGTCAAAACAGTGTTGAGAAAGAAATCAAAAATGCCTCTTTCCTGATAGAAATTAGAAGTATCTAACTGGGAACATATGCTCAACTCAGAGGAAGTGACATGTGCTCAATGCTTGAGCTCCTGATACCCAGCTCTCTCACAGTGTACCTCCTGTGACAACTTCACTTCTGCATGTCACAGGCCTTGCTCAAACTGGCAGATCCACATGGTGTCTTGAAATTGACTGGGAGCACTTACTGTCTGTTTGTAGATAAGAGACAGTCACCACAGCTGTCACTGTTGCATCCCTGTTGTGCAAGACATGGGGGATTGTGCTCCTCATGGTACAGGAGAGTCTGTCCTTCTCCCCTGTATTTCATTTTAGGTTAAGCATGCACCAACTTGAGTGCTTTGTATGGGGCTTGTTAATGAGGTTTCAAGGTTACACAAAACTGTATGGATTCACATACCAAGTATGTGTCTTTAGGGGAATGCAGTCCAGAAATGCAGATGGAAAAGCCAGGAGTGGAAAGTAAATGTACAGCTGTGATGTTGTTGGAAAATCACACTGAAACGAAATGGCAGAGTGAGAAACTCAGTTTCGGTAACCTAAACTCTGGTCTTATCTACTGCCTAACTGGTTCTATCTCTTTTATGTACAATTGCTTAAGCTTCAGGACAGATGAATCTCATCAATAGGTAGAATTTTCCCTTCTCCCTAATGCTGAAGTTGCAACAATAATAGTTTTCTTGCCTCAATAAAAATGTGAGAAGTGGACCTGAGTACTGCTCTGAGGTCAAGGTGCTGAATCGGGAGCCAGATCTAACCTGTGGGAGTGAACTAATTTGCCTAGTTGACACTGAACTGGACCCAAAGCCACATGGTATTTCTCAACATAACATCGTGATGAAACACTGGAAGAAGCAATCAAGACTCTTAGTAGTATCTCGTAATTATCTATTTGGAGGCTGACCTGTTTCAGAAGCTGTGCACTGAACACTGTTAGATTGAGTTCAATACTTCAGTTGACTTCTGTGACGACTTTGTTTTATCCTTGTGTGGGGTGTTATGGTTTTTTCCTCCTGTTCCCATGCTTTTGAAGGTCTCTGTATATAACTTTGGTTTGAATTTCCTTCAGGTTTTTTCCTTCAGATCGGGGGTTTTTGAACAGATGAATCTGCTAAAAGTCTGACGTTCTTAATTTTATAATTATGAATAGGAAAAGAGTGCACACTAAAGAGAGCAGCTGAGTAGATTAAATGAATATGAAATATCATAACACCTGAAAAGAATACAAGGTTTGAGACATTATGAAGTAAGACGTACTGTTTGGCAGTTTCCATTAAAGGAGTTGAGTTTATCCTTGACTTCTGTGGATCAAATGGCAAGACTGTCTCCTGACAAAGCATGGGCCAATGAATGAGCTTATACTAAAATAACTTTGGTATTATAAGTCTCTAATTTACACATAACTGTCTTTTCTCAGTCTCAAAAGTTTGATGCTAGATTCTTGACATCTGTCATATACCCAAATGGCATAATCGGAAAGCTTTCTGAAAGGTATAAATGCACCTTTTACACTTTGAGATATGTCAGTACACCAAGTGTGGAGAGCGTGGGAAAATTATCTTTGTGAAACGTAGTCTTAATTTGCTTTTACCCACTCCCTTTTGCATAATTAACTGCTGTGAGTGAAGATTGATTTCTTTCCTGGGGCTGAAATGGGGAAAAATATTGTGAAACTAATTCTGAAATTGACATGGAAAAACTCTGAAGAGCTGTTGACTTGTCAACACTTGCAGATCCCATAGGTTAATAACCAAATCACAAACTTTGAATGACATCTGCCTTGAAGAGAGGATTAAGAAGATTGGAGTAAGACCATGTTTTTTCTAGGTAAGTGTTTCTATCCCCAACATATGAGCAAAATAAGAAGCTGTTGTCCAGCCTGTGCAAACCAGAACATGTGTAGCTGAATAAAAAGAAATGAGGAAATAAAAAGACAAGAAAGGTGTTTAGTTTTGGTTTTCCTCTTCTGATCTCACATTTCTAATCCCTAGTGACCCAGTTAATGCAAAATCATAATTATCATTAATAATCTAATCTCTGGGGATCTTGCAGAAGCCCTTAGTTACTCCAGCATTTGTAAGGAAGTTCAGTGGTCTCCATACCAGGGGAAGTGACTTTTTGTACAACTGAAAAACAGGTCTTGGCAATTTCCCTCTTTCTTCCTTTCTGACAGGTGTCTAACATTGCAGCCGCCTTTGTGAATCTTGTCGTTACCCTTGCAACACAGCTGTGGGGCTTCCCCTGCTGTAAACTGGACTCCTGGGGATCGTGCTAATCTTTTTTGACATTCATCCCAGAAAGGAGGACAGGCAAAGGCATGGACCCAGTATTTGTGAATCTGTGTGTGACAGGCAAGTTGCTTACAACATAAGTAATGCATGCAATGATAACTTTGTATGCATGTGGTAATAAAAAGATGTCAGGGAATCACAGAATCACAGAATATTAGGAGTTGGAAGGGACCTCGAAAGATCATCCAGTCCAACCCCCCTGCCAGAGCAGGATCATCTAGGACTAGGTTACACAGGAGGGCGTCCAGGTGGGTTTTGAATGTGTCCAGAGGAGACTCCACAACCTCTCTGGGCAGCCTGTTCCAGTGCTCTGTCACCCTCACAGTAAAAAAGTTTCTCCTTATGTTCAGGTTAAACCTCCTATGCTCCAACTTGCTCCCATTTCTCCTTGCGCTATCATTTGACATCGTAGAGAAGAGCCTGGCTCTTTCCTCCTGACACTCACCCTTTACAAATTTATAAACATTAATGAGGTCACTCCTCAGTCTCCTCTTCTCCAAGCTAAAGAGACCCAGCTCCCTCAGCCGCTCCTCACAAGGGAGATGCTCCACTCCCTCAAGGAGTGCAATGAAGCCCATGTTTATACTGCTTTTCGGTCTACTTTGATTTCATTGTTTACCCTCATGTAATACTGATGGTCCCATCAGAGACTCCATGATATCCTCTAGTAAGTGAAGCAGGAAATGAAAAAAATGGGTTTATTCTAAAATATTTCTAAAGTCTGTTAAACTGTTCTGATAATTATTTGGGGCGTACAAATAACCAACACCAACTCTGGTGTGTTGACCCAACCATGTTGCAAGTCTTTTATAGGCTTACTGTAAGTAATACACTGATTTATAGATTTTTGGTCAGTCCAAGCAATCAATCTATGTACCTTCAATTTCTCAGTTCATCAGTAAATGTTAAAAACACTTGGATTGTTTCTGAAGTGAAGATATGTTGGAGGCAGGAGTGAGTCATGCTTTAAAACTTCAAAACCTGTTATTTTGACTGGAGGATCTGACCAGTGCAAGACAACTATTCGGCTCATTTGTGGAGAGGCAAGCGGGTATTTTGTGCCATCATAACTTGTATTGCATTATTTAGTGTGTGCTTTGCAGCTCTGAGGATTGTGTAAATTCACAAGTGGGCTGTGCATACTGAGCCAGATGCTCGTGTGTGTGTGTGTGTCTGCTCTGTCCAGCTATAATCTATACCCCATATGGGAAAGCAGTATTCTCCCCTGCATAGTACTTTGTAGTGATATGCATGATTGTAAATACATTATATATTTATGTATATGTTGCAGTAAAGTATACTTCATTTTATACATATTTTTTTATAGAGAGGGAAGAAATCTTGGATGGTTTTGTTTGTTTTAAACATCTATAAAATCTTAAAGAAAGGAATATCCCTCTAGTCAGTTTGCCCCAGTGTTGCCCAGTGGTTTGTTTAACGTATTTCAAAGACCCATCCCTGTTTGCAGAACTGATCTTTCAAATCTTTCTATAAAGAAGCAGTGTTCTGCCCCCCAACATTATGCTGAAATTTGCTGGCAATTACTCAGTTTCCTAACAGTTCCCAGGAGCTGAGGGCTTCGGCAGTGCCACGGGACTGGCAGTCCCCCATGGGGTGGCCAGGCTGAGCTTGGACCTACCAGAAAGAGGTTGTCCATTGATCTGACCTGCAAGTTTTCTGTCCCAGCCAGCGCTCAGGGTTCTTGCCTGATGCATAAAATTATTTAATCTGGAGTCTTCTGTATGCCACTAAATGAGTAATCATTATTTTGGCTTATTTTTACATGAATAAGGATTATTCATGGGTCAGAGAATTTTTACAGTTAGGTTTGTCACCCTGTTCCTAGAAACCATAAATGATCTGCCAGACAAAGATCTTCTTAGCAAAGCACTTAGGTATATACTTGTTGTGCTTTAAGGAAATAAGATTTGAGAGTGCTCTTTGCTGAAAAATAAATAAATCTAAGATGCAAGTTTATCTAGCCTTTTAAAATCTGTCATAAGATAAATATTTGGACTTTTTCACATGGACAGCATTTTCCTGGCAGTTGATATTCAACCAGGAGAGCTGGTGCTCCTTGGCCTGTCAGTTGTTCCTCAAACCTTTGATCATGCACTGCAAAATACCTTTATCCCTTTTATTTAAATATTTGCTTAAATGCTTTAAATGTCTGGTCTTATTGCTTTGGTTCTGAAGGGACATGATTCTGAACTGGTTACCACTTGGTATCAGACACTCACGCTTCAGCTGTTTTTTATAATGTAATCTATAATGTCCAAGGAGAGCAACACAAATGATGTTTCCTGCAAACTGCCATCTAGTAGAGGGGACATTGATAAGATACAATGAATAGATAGCTGTTTTTCTTAAAATTTTGAATTAAACCAAAGGAAATAATGTAAATTGTGTTTGAGGTTTTTCTTTTTCTGTGCGCTAAATAGGACTGAAACAGAATATAAGTAAACGTGTGTTGAAGTTGCTGAAGGATTGTTTTGTTTGGGTTTGGATTTTTCTTTGGCTGTTTTTGCATTTTTGGTTGGTTGGTTCGGGGGTTTGTTTTGTGGTGGTGGTGTTTCTTCATCTTAGCTAAGTCCTGCTTAGCTAAGATGGTGTCTCTGCAAACTAGCATCAACATGCTGGACGTTTAATGTAGTAGTTGTCATAGGTTTTGTTTGACTGGTCCCCTACATGTTTTAAAAGAATGGTGCAGAGATCATCTTTGAGTGGAAACACGCACACTTTACGTGCAGGGTGCACTGGATCAGGTATCACTGCAATGGGTGCACTGAGCAATGTGAAAACAATGGATGGGAAAGTATCCCAGCTCCAAGGCTCTGTGAAATGGTGTCAGTCTTCAGAGT
Organism: Mesitornis unicolor; assembly: GCF_000695765.1. Classification (NCBI taxonomy): domain Eukaryota; kingdom Metazoa; phylum Chordata; class Aves; order Mesitornithiformes; family Mesitornithidae; genus Mesitornis; species Mesitornis unicolor. The sequence goes on from NW_010158005.1 coordinate 25,372, forward strand.
GAAGGGAGCCCTGAGCAGGACTGGTGGGTTAGGGCTGCTGGGCAGGGTTTGTTGCAGTCTTTCTCTGCAGTGTGGTGCCAGTGAAATGTGAGTAGCTGTCCCAGTTGTTCTGTAGCTGACCTTGGTGATGGAGACATCGGAAGGAGACGGCTCAGAAGTTTATTAGGGCAGAGGTTGGGAAGTGGACATGGGATAACTTGTTTTGGGAGGAAACACGGGGAAGAATCTGCAAGATGGTGCAAAGATTTGTTTAGCACTTTTCATTCCAAGTGTATTTGGTTTTGTGTTGTCATTTCAAAGTCATGATCATCTGGAAACAGCACAGCTTCACCATGTTTGAAGAAAATAAAACAAAAAATAGAAAAAGTGTGTGTCAAACATAAAAAAACCAACAACAAAAAAACCCAACATAGAAAAGAAGGCTGAATTCAAACTTCCCTTTCTCTTGTTTTCCTTCTAGGAGCCCTTTTGGACTGCACAGAGTTGTTCAAATACTTAATCAGATACTTTTTAAGTGTTGGCCAACTGTGAAGGACGTGGTGATAAGCAAAGTGTTTTTTCTAAACACCATAATTGTACATACACTGAAATTTAATACCACTCCCTCCTTCCCCCATCTCGCCTACTAACACATCCTGATAAAATAATGAAGTCAGAGATTCCTAGCCCTGGCCAAACTGTTTGGCTAGCTCTGCTCTTTCCTGGGGTTAGTTGTTTTGATGAGGTGGTTGTCTTGCAATTTTTTTTCTGCTTTTGTTGCTAAAGTCTGATTTTTTCCTTTTTCTTTGTTTCTCAGCTGTTTCCCAGTTTCTGTTTCAGTGTTTCCCAGTGCAGTAGCTGTTGTTTCCCATAAAACCACAAACCCTCTCTGTAGTCTTGTCTGTGCTGGGAAATGTCTTCAGTGCTGGGAAGCAGGAGCCAGGAGCACAGCACGGCTCAGCAGGGGGACAGGGACTTTTTTGCATGGGACCTTTGAAATGCCATGGCCCTTGTGCATGCATTTTCCTTGCACCTGTGACGCTGGCAGAAAATGCGCACTTGCTCAGAACCTCAAGCATTTTACAAATTAGCTTCGCTTGTACAGCCGAACAGGGAAATGAAGGGTGGAATTAATGGAAAATTTCCTTGAATGAGTGTCACAGGGGCAGGTATGAGTTTTTTATGGCATCATTAAATGGTTTAAAAATCTATGAAGGTGACTTTAGTCAGCATTTCTTCTGTTTCCTATTCTGTATGTCAGAGGAAATGAATGAGACTGTTATGCTCATCTTCACTTCATTATTCAAGAGCTGGGGTCTCTCAGTGGAGTGGAAGATCAGTGAGTAATAAACCTGCTGAAATGAATTTATTTTTTTAATTATTTTTTACATTATGTATAACCTGTGAAACTCATCCTACCGAAATCACAGGGAGCAAAGTTTAATAGGAATCCAGAAGCTAATACATACTTTTATAGATAGTAGGACCCCTCCACAGTTACTTCAGGAAGAGTGATTGTATTTCTGATCATCAGCTACCCACTTAGCTGGTGGATACACCATTTTGCAGCTTCTTAATCTCTGTGGCCTTTTCTAGCTCATGAATATCCCCCTGAGTAGCACATCTAGCACTGTTCTGTGTGTGAAGGTCTAAGTCTGGCATGGGTGAAGTAGTATGTAGGTGGGTAGTAGCAAGTAGGTGAATTAGAGCTTTAGTCCCAGCAAGGAGGTTGTAGTTTTTACGTCAGAAATCTAACACATCTCATGATGTTAGGACCCCTCTGGGCTGAGATGTGCTATGAGATATTGATCACGCCAACCTGTTTGAGAGCAGAGTTCAGCCTTTAGTTATGGCAGATGCTGCTCGAGGGTGGTTTGTGCTCCTCTGGATGTAGTTTAGTGTTTCACTGAGATGCAAGGTGCAGCCCTGGTGCTTCAGTAGGATAGCGTGGGAGGTTGACAGAAGGCCCTGAAGAGCTCTGTAAGAAGGTCCAGTTTTTTTAACTGAAATGTTTCTCTCTCCATGTTGACCCGTGGAGAGCTTTGCAGCTGCAAGACTTTGACAGAAAGTGTTGAGTGCTCTTACACACTTGAGAGCTGTGTGGTGAGTGCCATACACGTGGACGCCCTTTCAGAGCCCTCTTCACGTGTTGGTGGAGCACCAGAGGGAAGATGACATCAGGCTGCAGCTGGTCCGGAGCTGCTGGGTGTTCATGTGGAGCATGGCAGAGCCAGGGCTTGTGTAGAAAGGAAGCCCTCTCCTGGGGAACTACTTCTAGCAGGAAAAGATCTGCTCCAGGCTCAGTTTTGCCAGAAATGAGAGTAATTAAAAACAAAACAAAACAAACCCCTAACAACACGATGGATACTTCAGCTTTTCAGGATCTTCCCCCAACCCAACAGAGGAAGCTTTTAATATATGCTTTTGCCTCCTTCATATATTGAAATGGTTATGATCGCATTTTTTACTATAAGGGAGATTGTTTAGAAGAGGGCATTGTAGAGTTAGATAATGGTTGTACCTGATTATCTTAAGGTCTTTTCCAACCATAATGATTCTATGATTCTATCCAGATTTGTTTTCTAAACCTTACCAGTTGTTTTCAGCCATCTCTGTCTACTAATGTTTTCCCCACTGAGCCTCCTATCTCTTCTTGCAATTTGTCCCCTCTTAAGAAGATTCAGGTGGGTCCTTGTGTGAATTCTAGCAACTTCTATTTGCAGTTTCTTCTTTTTTTTAAACCTACTTTGGAAGGACTGAGTGTAATGACAATATTTTGCAAAAAACTAATGAAATTGTAGGCATAAGGAGGACAAAATTAATCTTTGTGGTCAGATATTCTTGGCATTACTAAAGACTGTAAGATCCTGAAGGCTGAGAAAGTTGAGGTTTTTCTAATCATCTACTTGCTGTCGATTTATTCTTCAAAGCCAGTGCCATTTAAGAGAAATCTAGACAGATGGACTTTGTGGTGTAGGGAAAACTTATTAAAGATTAAATTGAATATTTTTTCCCCGAACTAGTAACACGTGTTTTCTTTACCTGGTCTTTTGTTTGTTCTTGCTCAATAACCTTTTCAGGAGTGTTATTTTATAAGATATATAGAATTTCTTACTCCTTCAGCATTGTAATAGGGATTTGCTTTCCAACTCTGTCCTCTCATAGCAGAGAAGTTCAGGCTAAATAAATCATGGTATCGTGAAAGTGCATGTTTACAAAGCAAAACAAAAACCTCTGAATCCATTTTACTTGCTTTTTGGGCCTTGTTTTTTTGTTTTAGGTAGAATACTGAGGATTTTTCCCCTTTTCGTCTAAGGAAAGAAGTATGGGAGTGATTTGCTCTTCTGCAGCTGATGGAAAGAAGCTGTTGGCTGAGCTTGTCACTTGCAGCAAGGCAGGAAATTCTTTCCAGTGTGTCCAGATGCTTCCTGTGCACAGAGCTGGTGTCATACTTGGCATGTGATTTAAAAAAAAAAAAAAATCACACTTGGACTACTTTTTATTTTGCATTTAACCTGGTCCTTTGGCAGTATGGAGGGAGGAGAGCCTTGCTGGTTGGACAGTGACACTGTGCTGGGGCTGTTTGGAAGAAAAAGGAACTGTGTGAAATGTAATATTTATTTTTTTTTTTTAGCTGTTGAAAGCCTCCCTTGGCTTTCTTCTTCATGCCACTTGTATGCTGTCCTCCTTGAAGTAATAGTCTAACTTCTGTCCTGCATGTGTCAGGTTCTGCATTTCTAAAAATACAGTTATGGCAGCTGATGCTTGTAGCAGTGCTGCATTTCAAAGCGGAAGGAGAAGGTGTTGGCTTCTTTGCACTCTATGAGGGCTTTGAGCTGACCACAACACATCCTCTGACCCCTTTGTAGATTGTATTGTTCCCTTTACATGCTTCTGCGTGGGAAAAGCTGTGTAAGCCGTACATCCTGGTTTGTGCTTCTGAAACCTGTTGGCTGGTGGACCTATAAAAGAAAGTATGGTGCATTTCTACCTTTGTACAGGTCTCTCCTGGGCTCCCAGTCACCACGCTCATGAGGCGTACAGATAAACCAGATTCTCTCTGGAATAAAAGCAGTTTCTTATGCTTTCTCCTTATCTCCTTCTAAACAGTGTTGGGAATCCTGTCCTCTGTCTCTGCCTGAGTCATAGTTAGATGTCATCAAGTCCGTAGTCCCCAAGGAGGATGTGGAGAGAGGAGAATACAAGAGGAAACAAATACCAGGAGGAAAATTCTTTAAGTAGGAATCGCTTCAACAGGAAATGCTCTGCTCCTTCTGGTAAACTTGCATTGTAGCTATTTTCAAGATACTGTTTTCATTTTATTCCAGTTTTGCATTTATTTCTTGCAACTGAGAATCCAATTTCTTCTCTCCTAAAGAGAGATGTGTAGTTTGGTCTTTGAAAACTGTGTCTGCTATTACTGATCATCAACTTTGAGTCACTGGCAGATCTTTAATGTACAAAAAAGACGTTACAAGTTCTGCTGGGTGGTACTTTTAAAAGTCAAGGAGCTTTCAGTTTTAGAGATGCCCACAGAACATGCTCATGCGAAGTGATGTGGCCCATCACTGACCTGACCCATGGACCCCTTGCACAGGGTAACCCGTAAGCGACTCGAGGAATTTCAGAGTTGCATCTGCCTGTGATCTGGCCATAGCACAGTTTCTATGGTGCTGCCTGCTAAGTTAGAGAAAGGACGGGAAAATGCCAGTTTTCTGTTTAGAAACAAAAGAAACGGAGTGGAACAAAATGAATTGGACTTTCTCTGAGGAAATTTTTCAAGCAGTTTAGCTATGTGTCTGAAACATAAAACATGTAAATGTAGAGAACTGCAAAATCCTACAACTCTGATCTTGCTAAAGCTTTGACAAGTTTTAGTTGCTCACATGTTTAAGAGAAGTGACTTTAGATTTGGAATCTTAGATTGTTTTAAAAAATGCGAGATTATTAACATGGGATGTTTTTACCATTGCAGTGACCATTATCTAAATCTATAGTGTAGTGTGGTTTCTGCAAGTGGAGCAAACTGGGGGGAACATGCTATGTTGTACCTTGTGCCTGCATGGTGGGGAACCAGGAGACCGCATCAGGTCTTCTGTCCTACTTCTGAGCTGTCTGAGGCTCATGCTGAGTACTGTTGATGCAGTTGCCTTGTGTGACTTTAAAATGTTTTGCTTGGTTTTGGGTAGATCTGTGGCTTTTCCTCTGGTGTGGATTGTCTTCTGCTGATGGATTTAATGAGGAGAAATGAGATAGAAAGTGAGTATGTTGGGGGGTAAGCCTGCCCCTTTGCCCATCACCAAGCACTATAACAAGCTCATCTGTAATGAAAGATGGAGAAAACCTCCAGCAGAAGCTTTCAGTGTCCAAATGCAAAGACAGAGCAGCGCACATGAAGGGTAGTGATCTCTGTCACTAGCTACCATCGTCCCCTTTGGCTGTCTTTTGAATGAAGACACTGATAGTGCTTAAAGGAAAAAGTAGTTGATATTTTAAAATAACTTTCCCTTTTGGTATTTTATTGATTCAATGGATAGTAGTGAGCTGTATCCTGTAAATGCCTCCACATGCTGAATGATCTCATTTTCCATGTGAGAGAACAGAATAAACTTCAGAACACAAAGGACTGCATGAAAAGGTGGCATTAATTATACAAAATTACCATCAGAAGACAGATTATTATACAGAACATTCTTTTTGACATTGTCAAATGGCTTTTAATTTAATATTAAGTTTAATCTGACAACACTCAGGAATAACCACAAAGCCCTGCAGTTTAATTTCTGGCAAGGGAATATCATCAAAGGAAGTTATTGAAGCATACTAGCAGGTGGGTTGTTTTTTTTTTTTGGAAAAGTAATTTAAATGTAAGTTCTGCTGAATATTAATGAAAAAGGGCTTAGTTGAAATCAGTAATTTTTGGTGATAACCAAACCCTTGATGAGAAAAGGTCAAGTGGAACAATACCCAAATTCTTCTCCAAGTCACACATATCTGCTAGCTGTAAAGTATAAGAGCAACCCTGCAGAGAACAACCTGGGAGTACTGGTGGATGAGAAGCTGGACATGAGCTGGCAATGTGTGCTCACAGCCCAGAAGGCCAACCACATTCTGGGCTGCATCAAAAGAAGTGTGGCCAACAGGACGAGAGAGGTGATTCTGCCCCTCTGCTCTGCTCTGGTGAGACCTCTGCATTCAGTTCTGGAGCTTTCAGCAGAGGAAAGACATGGACCTGTTGGAGTGAGTCCAGAGGAGGGCCACAAAAATGATCAGAGGGCTAGAGCACCTCTCCTACGAGGAAAAGCTGAGAGAGTTGGAGTTGTTAAATCTGGAGAAGAGAAGGCTCCAGGAAGACCTAATAGCAGCTTTTCAGTACTTAAAGGGGGCTTATAGTAAAGATTAGGGCAAACCTTTTAGCAGGGCCTGTTGCAATAGAACAAGGGGTACTGGTTTTAAATAAAAATTGGGTACATTTAGACTAGATACAAGGGAGAATTTTTTTACTATGTGGGTGGTGAAATACTGGTGCAGGTTGCCCCGAAAGATGGGAGATGCCACATCCCTGGAAACATTCAAGTTGAGAAGGTCTGAGAAACCTGATCTAGTTGGAAGATGTCTCTGCTTACTGCAGGGGTGTTTGACTAGATGAACTTTAAAGGTCCTTTCCAACTCAAACCATTCTATGATTTTTATGTAGTTAGCATCATGGACATGCAAACATAAACATAAAAGTTTGCAAAAAAAAATGGATTGACATTTCGTTGATGTATTGTTTAAAAAGGAAGAGGAAAATTAATATAGCAAATAAGAAGAGAAATCAAAATGTAATGTAAACAGCAGACATTAATTTGTGGCCACAGTTGCAAAATGTGCAGTAGACAGCAGTGAGGTAAGACTCATGTTTTGCAATTATCCCTGGTTTTGGAGCTGCACAAGCCCTTCATGATTACTTTTTTATCTCTGTTTATGCCAGGAGAATACTGGCTTCTTTTAAAAGGCAAAAAGTCCCAACCCAAGGGCTACACAGACAGGGTTCTGAAAGTGGAATAGAGACTCTCACATGGTCATAATTACTTTTGCTTGTGTCTGGAGGCCACCACTGTAAGCAGGGCCTGTGATGCTGGTGGTTGGTAGATGCCCATGCAGAGCTTGTTCCTGGCCTGAGCAAGTGGCAAAGACAGTCTGCAGCAGAGCCAGAAATGGGGCCCTAATTTTAGCAATCTGGGTAGTTGTGATGAATGTGGGAGATGGGAGAATCCTAATCAGGATGGCTTGTGCTTGCTCTCGGAAAATCTTGGGGAAATTACTGTAGTCCAAGGCTTGAAAGTTCCAGCAAATGAACCTTGCAGAGAAGTGCTTACCTCCAGCATCTCCCTATGTACCTGCTCAGCTTCCCCTCTCCCTCCCCATTTTTGTCTGTGATGTTTTTCAGTCAAGTTATTTTTGTTGTGAGAGTGGTTAATTTCAGAAATATGGGGAATGTTTTTAAAACATATTTTTAAATGTTCTTGCTGCTCAGATATGAGGCTGTGAAATCACTTGGCAGAGGTGTTTTTATTTCAGCTGACCCTGGAGAATCTGAAGGATACCACAAATGTGTGTTTAATGGTCAGCTGCAATTTTACTCCTCAGTAACAAATTGCAACCAATCAGAGTATCATTTAAGGCAAAAAATAGCTCAACGATATGAAGTCATTCTAAAGTGCAGGGCCAGATGAAAATATCCGTGTTTGACCTAGACTTTGAACTCATTGTGTTTGTGAAAATGGGCAATAAAAAGCAGAATCAAAACACTGCTTTATTATTTTTTGTGAGATGTGTCGCAACCTACTCTGCAAAGGACCAGACTCCAGAGATTATAGTGAAGCTTGTTTTCAAGGTGATACTCTGTGAAGACTGTGTGTCAGCCTTGTATCTTCTTCTTGCAACAGTGCTTTAAACACTCAGGATACTGGCTGAGACTCTCAGATAATGGAATGTAGCATCCCTATTGCTTACCTTGCCTTTTTGACTGCTTAGTGGCAAATACCACCTTTCTTTAAATAACCTCTGTGCAAGATAAGGCCTGAGTGTTGGTTATTGTTTGTTTTGTAGGTTTTTTTTTCCTGTTAAACATTAATGAGAGTTGGGCACATATTTGCAATTTTAGTTTTTTCAAAATTGAGCTTGTAATGAGAAAAAGGAAGCCATGTGATAAATATGCCTCCTCTTTGTTTGCTTCCTTAGCACATGTTTCCTTCTTGATTTCTAACAAAGCCTTCCAGCTGCCTTGAACCGCGTAACCAGATCAGTTAGTCTGCCCTGGCTGTATGACTGCTGCCGCTCCTTCCACTCTCCCAGCACCGTTATGCTGGGGCGATGCAGAGCAAGGGGAAGGACGAGACAGATGATGAGTGCTGCTCACAGTGATCTTAAAGGCAGTGTCCTGAGAATGGGCAGATGTCACTGTACCTCCTTTTTTGTCCAGAACAGCTTTTAAAGTTGGAGCAAAGTTTTACCTGGGATAAACTAAGACTGGTGCTACGTGGGCATCAGTGGTGGTTGTCGGGAGAGAAGGGTGCACTGAGAGCTGTTGTTTTGAAGCTGTGATGTGTTTTAGCTTGGTTTCCTAGAAAAAAAAAAGGCTTTTAAGTGCTCAGTTTCCTTTAATAGTTTTGGATGTTACCAAACTTAGCCAGATTAATTCAAGGTGCTAAAAATGACTGGTTCATGTGTGTCTGAGAAAGTCATCAAAGGGTGAGAGGAGCAGACTGGAATGAATGCCACCAAGAAGAGAAACCTGATGTTGTGAGCTGAAGTCATCAGCTCCCTTGGCCTGCTCCCTGTCTTGCCTGCTCCCTTGGTACCAGCTCAGGCAGCTTTGCATGGAGCCATTTACCCCGTGTGCTGCCTCTTGCCTGGCAGCTGCCTGGGGGCCTGGAGGGAGAAGCAGAGCCTTGAGGAACACAGGACATAGCACTTGGAGCTCTGCTTTTCAGACAAGATTTCCCTTTTTACTGCAATCTAATTATTTTTTTCTTTTCTGTGTCACCAGGCAGAGCAATGATCATCTTTGATGCCATAAATATTTATGACAAAATATTCTGTCCCATCTTCCACTTTTGCTGATGTTTTTTATCCTCACTGTTTCTCTGCTTATTGTCAAATTACCCATCTGATTAATTTTTCATCACATACACTCCTCACTCTATGCTTGTGGGCTACTGTAATCTTGCATATAATTAGGTTATTATGAGAAGAATTACTGTACTATTTTTGGAGGAGTGCTTTTTGACTATATGTTGTGCACACCGGTAATAGAGTATTTCTATATTGCTTTGAGATGGTACGTTACCGTTGTCAAATATTGGGGTTTTTTTCTACATTAGTTACACAGCGATGAAGCTTTCTTGACACTTTAGAAAAAGTTTTACTGGTTTGTTTTTTTTAAGGAAGCCTTTATAAAGACGTTTTCAGTAGCTGTGCTTTACATATTCATGCATTTATACATATTTTACACAGTCGAAATATGTTAAAGGAAAGTTAAGGGTGAAGCAGAAGCTCACAGATCCAATTAATGAGTTTCAGTAAGTGCCCTTGAATAGTTTGTGCATTGGGAGTGGGGCACAGAAAACCCTCTCCTGATGCTTATTTCCACTTATTGCTTCAATATTTAATTAGCACGGCTTAGTAGCTGTAATTCTCAGTGAGTTTTTTAAAGACTTAATTTGAAACTAATTGGACTAATGCACTGACTATTAATTAACCAGACCTGCAGATGTAGGAACAGTAGGAAGTTGGTCTGTGTGAAGGCACTGGGTGCAGTTCTAGGTCAAGATTGAACTCAGATGTGGCTGAGTAGACAGATAAATCTCTGCAGCTTTCTCTCTGTCCCTTTCTCACATCTGCATAGAGGGAAGAAGTGAGCGGCATGAGTCTTGATGCTGTGCTTGACATTTGTCCTACAGAGAGAACCAAGTAAGCCCTAAGTGGTGGTCTTCAGTCATGTTGTCTGTAACATGAGTAATAGTGGCAGGATGTGTTGCTGGCATGCATACACTTTGTGTACACACATGTCTTCTTATACATATGTGTGTGTGTATGTGTATATGCATGTTAAGACATATAGAATGTCTCAAGTTAGAAGGAACCCATACGGATCATTGAGTCCAACTCCCTGCCCCTCACAGGACTACTTCAGACTAAACCATACAATTAAGAGTGTCATCCAGACATACATCTATTTTACAGGCTTTAAAAAAAGTATTAATGAACAATTTTTATTTTGCCATAAATTCTAAAGGATGAAACAATTGCATCGCTTGTGGAACATCATATTTTTTCTGAGGCCCTTTCCTGACTGGGTTTATAGATATGAGTGGTCTGTGGGAAAGGCTGTCGTCTGGTCACATAGTGACATAGGGATCAGGCTTTTCTATCCATCATTTTGTTTGAATGGCAGCATGAACCAACCATCTGCCTTATTAAACCAGTACAGAAGTAACTGTGATGGGAAAATATAAGCAAGACTTTTTTTCTGGGAGTTTACAACTGTTGCTAGTGTGGTGGTAACACGTATTTCCAAATGAATTACGTCTTTGGAGGGGTGCCCCACATTTTGAAGACCCTCAGCTGCTGTAAATTGCAGGAATTCAGTGTGAGAGTTTGTTCTTCACATGGACATCAAAACTCTGGCTGTTTTCACATTGGTCTTGCAACCTCCCTGTATGTTTTCCTCATCTCAGGTGGGAATGAAGGAAGCAGAGCTATCTCCTGAAACATGTAGGAGATCAAGCATAGCTGTTTTCGTGTTTCTTGGAGGAGCTGGAGGCAGAGCAACTTGAGTTTGTAGTAGGAAGGGTGACTGCAGTTTCTGTCACCATTCATGTTTAGAAAACCAGTAAGGTTGTTCACTTGCAGTTATGGTTATTGGATCACCATGGATCAGTTGCTCCAAATCATGAGTAGTATTTGAGGATATTCATAAGCGACGTGTCTTTTAGTCGATTAACTATAATTAATGCAGTGTACATTATTGACTAGGAAAGCTGTGTTTTTATTTGATTAAGAGCTTAGAAACAACAGAGCCCTTTCCCTGGCATGTGCCATGTCTAGTGGCAATAAAAAGAACTTAAATCCAATTTAAGTCTTTTAACTCAGCTTAATCTCTTATGCTGCTTTTGTTTTTCCCAAGTAAATATATTGAAAAATGACCTTCTGTTTTTTTACATGCTGCCAAAGAGAAGTTTTGTGTATATCTATATAAGTATATATCTATATCTATAAAAAAATGTTTTTTATTTTATAGTCTTATTTGGTCTATGATCTTGATTTCAACCTCTTTTCACAAACTGTCTTTCCATCAGCAAGAGAGACATTTTTGAAAGCTGTCTATGATTGACTGTCGGAATAACTTCACTGTAGTGCTGGACTGCTGCTGCCAGGAAAATACTTAAGTTCAGTAAGCAGCACCGCACTCTGTTCTGAAGGTTGCAGTTATCCTTTAAGTAAGTGCGAGCAAAATTTCATCCCTTCTTTATTTTAAGAAGTTGATTTCTTTTCCCACTTGGCTACAAGGCTGCTTTCTGCAGCTGTTTACTGCATAATTACATAATTTCTAGTAAAAGCTCAAAAAAAAAAAAAGGGAAACAACCTTTCGTGTGTTTCAGGGAACTTTCATTTTCAGCTCTTTGCCCAAACCCAAAATTAACTGCATATTTTACCAACACTGAGATGGATTCAGAATGGGCATGTCTTAGCCTGAAAGTTTTTGGCAAACTAACAAGTTCAGGAAATAAATGAAGAAAGCTCAAAGGAATGATTTGTAGAAGCAATTAAAGAGCTCAGTAGTTGACTAGGGAGTGATTAAAGGTGTGTTTACAATGTTTGTGTCAGGCATAAACAAGGAAAGGAAGAGATGTTTAGGACAGTGGAAGAAAAGGAGAAATACAGCCTGAAAAACTGCCGGCAAATAAAACTGAGATTATCACTTCCTACAGGAACTTGGAAACCTTTCTGCTGGAGACATACCGGGTGTATGAAATGGGCAGGAGAAGATGTGTGGCTAGGACTTGCTCTTCTGAAACTCATGGGATTCTTTAATTTCTTTGATTTTTTATTTTTTTTTTCAGTTTTTGTGGCAAGGAGAGGACTGCTTGAGCATGTCATCTGAGTTCAGGCTTAATATGGGTAATTAAGTTCCATGCAGTAATCAGCTGATCAAATCCAGTACTTGTGCATAAATTGGAGAAGTAGGTTTCAGCCTGTGGCCTATAGAGCTCTGTAGATTATTTCCAAGATGAACATAAAAAGTTAATGATGACAGCAAACTTCTTGTCAGTAGGCTCAAATATTTACTGAAAAAATAATGTCTCTGAAAAAGGGGGGGGGAACCTCCAACAAAACAAAGAAAAGCAGTATAGGTATTGTATATGTTTGTAGATGTCAGACTTTAATTTTTGTGGAGGGATTGTAGGCATACTAGTTGGCAAGATTGTTACAACGTTTAGTTATACCCACTCAATTTTGCTATTTACAGCTTCTGGCTGTTGAATCATGCATTACCTTCCTTCTCCTGAATGATTCCCTTGGTCATGGAGTCAATGTAACGGTAGGTAGACCAAAAACTACCATAGAGGTATCAAAAAATAACATACCAATGTAAGTTTGCTAACAGTTATTAGAAAGGGTAACATCTCCAGCAGCTTTCAGGCCATATCGGGTAGCATCTTTCATTTTTTTGGAGGTGCCCATGCCTGCCCCAGGCTGAGTTAAAGCACTGACCTAATATCAGTGACTGGGGAGTCTTGGCTTCTATCAGTCTTCAGTGGTGTAACTATCTGTGATGCTATTTTTTAATGATCTTTTTCTTATTAAAAAAAAAACAAACCAAAACAACAAACCACTGACTGAAATTAATTATCTCCATATATTTTTTCCATTAAACTCAGGAAATGCTTTAAAGGTTTTGCCTTTGAAATAACAATGGAATAACAATGCAATGAGTCATTTCAAATCTACTTTTCATAACTTAGTGTAGGAAGTAAGTCAAGAGAAAAACAGAGGAGGTCCTATGGTCAATGTTAACACACACATAAAATTTATAAGTAGGAATTCCAGAAATTAATATTCTTTTATTTATATATAGACTACTTTCACATCTGTAGAATTATTTGGCTTTATTTCTCATGTCTTCAAGTCTTTAATGTTTAATCATCAGTGAGAGCATCTTTCTTTATAGTTGAGATACAGATGTAAATAAGTCTCTTCTCAGTGATCAGTGTTACAGTATGAATAATGAAAAGGGAATCAAGTTGATATTGACAATAGGCAGTTTGTCTTGAGAATCTTCATGTGTTCAGAGAGTGTTTATTAAACGATTTCATATACACGTTTATAAGTTTGTTCTCTGTGAGCACAGGCAGAAAGACCATTTCTGACTGCAAATTATTTGCTATGTTATTTTCAAGCATGTATATAACTTTAGCTATAAATTCTCAGTAGTGGATTTTCTGACGAATTTTTAAATTATTTTAAATTTTTTTTGAAGTTTTGCTCTGATTCTGTGTAAAAGAAACCTAGCTCACAGTATCATTGAAAATAGTGAAAAATGTGTAGTCATTTATCATGAAAATAATGAGGAAATAATCTAAGCTGTAAACAGAAAATTATAAACAAGAAAAACATCAGTCTTCAGTTTTCTTGTTATTCGCTCTAGGCAGCTCGTTAAGTCACACTGAAGTTAGAGGGTGTATGCGATGTAAAAACTTTTAATTTTTTCTTTAACAAACCCCCACAATTGGTGTGAGTTTTGTTAATGTCTTTTGCTATTTTGTTATCTAAAAGACCCAAGTAGGACATTAAACATACAAATCTGAAACTTTATCAAGAGTTTGGATGTAGGACAGGAGGCTTTTCATATACATCTAGTTTGACTTTTGCATTATTTAGACAGTCCTTCTGTTGTCGTTAGTGACTCTCATTAAAGAGTGTGTAGTGTTGCCTGTAGCATTAGAAAAAGGCTGTTTTTAAGTGGAAGTGTACCTTCTTGTCACAGAGGTTCTTTGAAGGCTGATGTAAATATTACAAGTTCATTAAAAAAAAATAGGAAAAGTGTCCTTCTAAGAAAATATGGTCTCACCATGTTGTACAGGGAGATAGAGTAACTGCTAAAGTACGCTATAGTAAACCAATCTGCTACTTTTTAGTACCAGTTATTTCACAACTCTTTCTCTTGCATTCAGGCAGTTGTGATTGTGTCGCTGAGGAATGGGGAAACAGGCAGAGGCAAATTAGGCTTAGACTGAAATAGCAGCAGTGCTGCTGACAGCAGGACGCTGTGCCAGGCACCACAAGATTGTGGGATGGCAATAAAAAGGCTTACTCTATTAAAGCATGCAACTAGATGCCTGGCTGCAAAATTGGAAATGCAGAAAATATTTTTGTTTTTTAAAATTCTGGATTTAACTTGACTGAAAGGTCTCAGTGGTGTCCCTGTCGCTGCTTCAAACAGTGAACACTAGCAACTTCTTCTGTCCGCCTGAGGCCTGGTTTGCTCTGGAGGCCTCCAGCTCATATCTTGCCCACCTGGTGTATGAGAAGAGCCTCCGAGTTACTTCAAAGCGTGGAGCTGGGTTGTGTTTCTCCAGGGTCTCTACTTGCCTCTCAAGCTGCCTTCTCTTGCTGTTTGCTTTTTTCAAGAAGAATCTCCAGTCAGAGCACATACCAAATTGGTTGTGAAGATTCATATTTCCTTCCACCCCTTGGTTCATTGAATTAGGTTTAAAAATAAAATACTTTTATTCTTAAACTTCCTTCTCCTTTGTTTTGTGTGATGGAGAGAGTCTTCCCATCTGTCTGCCTTCCTTCCCCATGCACTGTTCTGAAATTACTCCTCTATTGTGTTCTTTAATTAATTATACTCTTCCCAGCTTCAGGCTTTATTCCCTCCTTTGACTTCTTCAAGACTGTTGCAAAATCCCGTAATTTGTGTATCAAGAGACTTGCTTGTCGTATCTGTTAGGTATTTTGCATCATCTGCTTTGTCATAGAGACAAACAGCACAATATTAAATTGCAGGCAACACATCTTTTTCTGTCCTTCCACACAGTCCTCTTCCATGCCTTTTACCAGTTTTGTGGATCATGTTGTCATCATTAAGGGAAAATAAATTTTTGCCTTTTTACCATGTAGTAAGGCATTTTTAAAGAAAGTCCATTGTATAATACCATGGCTTTATTGCCTAACTGACCATTTATTTTAAATGCATACAAAATGCTGCTGTGATTATGTAAAGAGATGAGCAACTGAAGGTAGATGAGTGGGTAAATGAGGGTGTTTGACCCCTCTCTTTTTTATGATGTTTTCTCAGCAAGAAAGACCTGTTAGCAGGTAGTACCCTGTGTCTCCAAAGTGAAACCTGACCATCAAGAAATTGGGACAGCAGTAAATGGTGTGGGGAGGTAAAGACTTTTCGCCCAGTGATTGGTAAGACTAAGCATCGTGGCTGTTGGCTGCAGTTAAGAAACTTAGCTAGAGGTCAGACTAATAAAAAATTTTTAAAAAATCCATAAAAGAGTCAACAGGGAAACATTAGGTATAATGAAATTCCAATATGATTAGTTCTTATTAACCTTGTTGTCACACATTCTCCATTGCTGGCAGGCTGAACACAGAGGTCTCCTGATCCAACTGTGAAATCTGTACAAATTTTGTTTTATTCCATCTTTTCTGTGTTTGTAATCAGCAAAACCCAATCAGATCAACAATGCCTGTTCATCTTGCTAGGATATTCCAAAAGCATCCATAATGTGGCAAAAAAATGGTCTTTTTTTTTTCTTTCTACTTTACTCAAAATTATTCAGCCTTAAGACCTAATTTTTCTGGAAGCTGAGACTGCACACATCTTTTCAACTTGCAGTGCTGGATTAAACAGTACTTCAACAGCAGAAACCACTTCAACACAAAATCAGGAGCAAGCCAAATCTTGCTAAGTAAATTGCAATTAAATTGCGAGTGGGAGAGATTTCTTAGTGGTAAAATATTAGCCAGGGTAACCTCAGTTTGCAGCAGCAGGGCTCCCAAACACAAAATTTCCCTAGAATGGTAGGTGTTTTGGTTTGGTTTGGTTTTGTTGGTTTTTTTTTTTTACCCTCTTCCTGGTGATACTTCTAACACAGAAGAAGAATCTGCAATAAGGAAATGTATCTGAATCTTTTGTGTAAACCTCATTAAAATGCAGAGAATGGTGACTTGGTTTGGTTTGAAGGTGTAATTGCTAAGGTCTGTGTTTTAGCATGCTGTTTAGGTGAGTTTGTATTTGGTGCATTTTCCATGTCTTGCTTCAATTAATCACTCTCTGTTTAGTCCATACTTTATCAGTGCTACTCTAAAATTTAGAAAACTACATTAGACATAGTCAAAATGTGAGAGGGTTTTTAAACAAGAACTCTTCACCAACACTTGATGTTGTAAGAATAGCAGAAAAATTGTAGCTCAGTCATTATAGTTACTATGTTTGCATAAATGTGAGCAGAATAAATGAGCCTGCTTTTTCCTTTTTTGAGGAAGAAAATATGTGTTAATTCCTGTTGAACTTGTTTTTATGTCCCTTGACTTCAAGTGGTGAGTTTGTAGCCTAGGAGATGCTGTGATCTTTTCCAGATTGAAAAACTGATCTCACTTTTTTTTTCTGCTTTTTTTAAATTTTATTTTTTTTAATGGAAAGAGAATTTCAGCTTTACATTTGAGGACCATTTCATGTAACTTTTCATTGTTTCAGTGAAGCGTAGTATGGTCTTAAACCTAATTGCTCTTTCTGAGGCTATTCAGTATTCAGTAAACGATGTTTTTATTCTTTCCTCAAGTCTCTTAAATATAGAATGAGAGCTGAGCATAAATTGATGTCTTTGGTGTAGGCTTTCTTAATTTTCATGGTTCAGTATAATGATGTAGTTGGCAGGAAGGAGGCACAGTCACTGCTGCTTTGCTTGCTGTTAACTTAGAGTTGACAGTTTGGGATTACCTAATGCTGAGAGGTGCTATAAACCGGCTTTTCGTTAAGTGTAAAGATTTAGCGAATAGTTGTGCTTAAAAGAAGGAGAGAAAAATGATAATGATGCAGTACTGAAAGAATATGCGGTATACTCAAGGTTGTGAAGCTTATCAGTTCTAATACATTTATTATAATTCTGTGTGAGACATTGCAGAAGCTTCAGAATGGGTCACTGATTAACATCTGTGGCTGCTTATGTGTTACCTCACTTCTTCTGCATGTAGCTCTGGACTTTGATCATGCTAACATGGCTGAAAAAGCCACTTCATAAATTTGAACAACTGATCTGACTCTTGGGCAGTTCATGAAGAGAGTCTGGAGTCGGATTGGTGTCTCCACCAGACTAAGGACACACAAGGTATTGAATGTGCCACATTTTTCCATGGGTATGAGATACAAGATTTGTACTGGAAATGCGTGTTTAAGCTGGAGCTGTTCCAGAGCAGACATCTGTGTGTCTGCTGCCTCTGCTGAGCAATGTGGGAAGCCCACAGCACCTCAGCTGCAGGTGCACATCAAAGGTTCAACAGTAATGGGCTGCTCTTGTGGTTGAGAGGGATGATCCTTGCATGCCCAGCCAGCTCCCATGTCATGCACTGCCCATAAGTGAGCAATTTCAGCCCAGGACCTCTTCAGGGTGTCTCTGAAATACTGGAAAGCTTATCAGCTGGCTCGTTGGAGATCTGTCTTAAGAGGAACAAGAAGGTGGTGGAAAATATTTCTCTCTTTGAACAGAAGGAGTGTCTAGGAGACCACAGGAAAACAAAGGATGCATCAGCAGCTTTAGTACAGTGCTGCACAGTGAGCCTTCTAGCTGTGATAAAAGGTGCTTGTGGTAATAGAATCCTGTCCACTTTCCTTTCCTGCAGCCGTGTGCTACTCGGCAGGATCTTGTGGCCACAGAAGCCTGTTGTGTTACAGCTGATGGGAGTATGTGAAAATCAGCCAAATGTCTTTGAGACTATTGGATGTGTCTTTAAGATAGTACCTCTGACAGTATTGGCTTGGAAAACTTAAGAGATGGAAAAGAATGTAAATTTCAAACCACATGGCAAAAAGCCTTAATGTATGAACATAATTTTATAATTGTGTGTTGTGTTTCTGGAGATTCTTACACCTACGTACCAATAACTTGACTGGCACTTTCTTTTTTATTTCAGATGTTTCAGTTGCTTATTTAGAAACTGTACACACAACTTGATAATAAAGCCCTGGTGTGCCCCTTTGGATGGTTTCCAAGCCTATCATGTTTTTTAAAATAATTTGCAATTAGATGGATCTATTGGAAAGTGCACAGTACAAGATAAACTTAAAAAATGTAATAACATATAGTTTTGACAAGTGCTTTTTCCTTCATAAAAAGCTACCTTTCCCTCCCTCATCCTCCCTAGTTTCCACCTACTTGTAGATGTGTGGGAGAGGTGGGGGAAGCACAATGGCTCTGGAACATTTGTCTCCTCGGGAGGTGGAAGGTGGAGAGGACTCTAGCCTCACTGGTATTTTTCTTCTAGTTTGAAAGGACGGTATGTTATTGGCTAGGTTATTGAGCTATGAAGATAATAACTCGGATATTTGGAAGTATTTCTAAGATTATTTTTCAAACATCTCCTGGAATAGTTTCTTAATTTCTGGGCAGAAGGATTTTGCCATCACCTCCGCTAAATATATGAACTTGTTTTGTGGCTATTATTTTCAAATGTGAATATTTAGATCTCTGTTTCAGAGCCATCCCATAAGTATGAATATATGCCATACAATATATATGTTGATTTAGTATACTGTCCCTTTCAGAATTACGCAACGTATGCAATAAAATTTAATTTGCAAGTTTACATTGTGTCTACATATCCAAGGTAGTATTTTCCAATACATGTATTGCTATGTAATTCTAGTGTGCTATTTTAAGAATAAGAATTTAAGATATAATTTTTTGTATAGTTACTTATAAAAAAACAAGCAATTGAGATGAATAGGCAGCCTCTGACATTCTCGGAGCTCTGCAGCGGTAGCTAAATGCAGGAATGTCCCTGCTCGGGTGCCTGAATAGTCCATAAATAGCAGAGATAGTATTCAGGATTGGGAGAGGTCTGACTTCAGCTGCAAGTGTTTATACAGTCAGTAGTGCAAATACATGTTTACTATAGACTTAAATTTGCTATTGCTAAACCTAATTTCTATTTCTGGTATAAAAAAATATATTTAAACTCTATAGTAAAAGGGTAGTTTTGGGTGCATAAACGCTTAGGGTCATTAGTTATAAATGAGGTAGGACTGGGAGTTGGGGAAGGTAGAAAGGATTTTCTGGGGAGTTTTGTGGGTTTTTTTGTTTGTTTGTTTGTTTTGGTTTTGACTCACTCTTCTATGGATACTTTTAATCTTGTAATTGTTTCCTTTTGTCCTAGGTTATTCTCTGTGTACATTACAGACCTCATTGTGTCAGTCAGATAATTGTGCATTAGGCAGTTTATGGTTTTGAGTAGTAAACTATATTATAATTTTATCCTCTGCAGCTGGATGCTGTCATTCCCCCTTGGAATAACTTGCTTTTCCTGCTTTTGAGTGCTGGTTTGTTACCAAAGACACAATAAGACGCAGATAATCCTCATAAATTATAATTTCTTGGAGCATAGCACAGGGGACGATGAAATGCTCATAGAAATAATGTAATACTTTGAGTAGAAAGTTCCTTTGAAGAAAACAATCATGAATGAGGAATTTAATTTTCAGCAGGCTCCGCACTATAATGAAAATCTTTTCATTAGTGGCCAGTACCACACAGCACAGCCTCCAGTTTCAGTGTAAACAAAAATAGCAATGTAACATATTTCACATTGGAAATTGTGTTAGCCCTTTTACAAACAGAGAGGGATAATCTGTTTGGTGTTATGTTATGACTGCCAAATCTTAAGGATAAGAATGCACACAAAATCATAGGCAAAAATGAGAACTAAACCAGGTATTTTTAATCCTTTAGTCCTTAAAGTGTTTACCAACACTTCTTAAACCAAATAAAAACTGTCAGTGAAATGCTTTTCCATTAAAATTATCAAGAATAAGTCAAGCATGGGAACATGTCAGCTTTACTGAAATGTCTGTTTTGTTAGAGAAAAAGTAAGGGGAAATGCATTGTTTTGATACTGCAAAAAATCTATTTTCATTCCAGAGGGTTTTTGTTGTGAAATTTCCTTTCTACGTCTTTTGAAAAACAAACAAGAAAAACTGACAAAAAAAAAGCAATTCCATGTCATAAAATATATTAGATTTTTGAATTTTTATTTTACTTTTTTTCCCAGTCTGAGATTAAATTTGCGATATTTCCTGGAAAACAGAAAATTTGGGTGTTGTCTTAAACAGCTAGCCACACTCCTATTGTTCAGAAATGGGGATGCTCTTCTGTTGCTTTGCTTTTGCTTACTGAAAGCAGTTTCAAAACCAATTTGATTTCACAAAGAATCACAAAATACAGCAGATGCACTCCTTTGCTCTCTGCTACACATCTGGAAATACTCCAGTAGTGCCACAGGCTGTCCTGCAGGGCAAGGGCGTGGGAGCTGCTGGGGACAGGGAGCTGTGGAAGTGGTCCCAGCCGTGTGTCCACCTGCAGATGCAGACATTGCCAGCTGAAGAATTTTGCCTGTTAATGCCTACAAACAAGGACATTACCTAATGACAGAGGATTGTGCTTCTTGCTGCAGCATTTGTTGATAGATATGTCTTTAATAATTTGTTCACTGTGACTGTGCTAAGAATATGTTGTTCTGCAATGTGAGGAGTATTCTGGGATGGCACAGCATTTTTTCCATATCTGGCCCGGCTTCTCAGGGACTTAAGAGGTCAGCCACTGGAAAATTGTTTGGTCCTGTAAGCCTGTGCTGATCAGAAATTCCTGTGGAAGCCTCCCACAGTGAGTTTCTTTTCCAAGTTCTGTGCCACTGAACTAAAACCGCTATGTTAGCCAGGCTGATTTAACTATTCACTGCACAATTCTGAAATCCTTTTTACTGGGGTTTATTCAAAACCACCGTTTCTCAAATTTCTATACCTTCAATTTTAATTCTCATTTTATAACCCTGTTTGGAGATCGCAAGTTCTGGAACTTGTTATCTAGTAAAATTTATGCCTTTGGGTGTGACTTCTTCAGCTAACAGGCTAAAGTTTTCCATGTCACACAAATGTGGATTTCCAACAAGTTCTTTATGAGCTTGGACAGGAATAAAAGATTTGGTAGGAAATAAAGTTGAACACAGCTTTCAGCCAATAAATAGCTTTTGTATTAAATCTTAGTGTAGAAATTTTAATAAGTAGTAAATGTAACAAATCTGTTTAATGACCTCTGGATCTTTTGAATGTTGCCTCTACACCCAGATGCCTTTAAGAAATGAGAGTAATTAGTCTGTGTTTTACTCATATGTTTTGCTAACAAAGCTAAGTACAATTTCTTTTGATTTCAGATCCTGACCCCTTTACATCCAGCTTTTAAATAATCCTTACAAGCATATCTACTTGTATCCAGTCCTGTTGCTTACCTTTTCTCTTTGTTGTGCTTGAACTGGAAAATGTTCTTTGGGCTCTGTGTGTTACCTATTCATCCATCTATTGCTATTTTCTTTGACCT
The DNA here is from genome assembly GCF_000695765.1 of Mesitornis unicolor. Classification (NCBI taxonomy): domain Eukaryota; kingdom Metazoa; phylum Chordata; class Aves; order Mesitornithiformes; family Mesitornithidae; genus Mesitornis; species Mesitornis unicolor. The sequence continues at coordinate 46,998 of NW_010158005.1, forward strand.
GCTCACCTGCTCTTGCTCATTGAATGTGTGTACATTTCTGTAGATTCCTTATAATACTTATTTGTGTATCCATATTTCTTCAGATCTCATTAGAGAAAATTTGCCATGATACAGAGTAACATGAACTTTTTGTAGTAGTTTATGGTAGTTCATGTGAGAGGAAGAGTTCTGTATAGGAGCACCAGCAGCACTAAAAATGCTGTACCAACTTTGTCTTGTACAGATACGAGATTAATTGATTTATTACCTGCTCAAAATGAATGTAAACATTAGAAAGAAGCCAGCAGAGCTGCTGTGCAGTTGTTTCTTTGGGAGAAAGAGCTCATTTCGTGTGGGGCTGACAGGTGCCTCATTGAGTCTGAAGGCAGATTTTGGTGCCTCTGAGGGCTGATGCTCAGTGGTGTCAGTAGGACTGCAGTGGGCACGCACCGTGTTCAAGGATGTTGATGAAATGTATGCCTTTTCATCAGAAGGGTAACAACTTTCAAGCTGGAGAGAAGCAGTATTCCTTGCTGGATAAGCCTGACTTATAGGATTAAATTGAGCATCTGCAAGCAAAGCTTAAACCAAGTGAACATACAGCAGGTTATAGGAATGTATACTTTTGGTGTATGTGAGGAGGTTGGCAGTTGTTCCCGACTGACTGACCTCAAGCAGCAGGGAGACTGCAGAGGTGATATTCTTGAAACCTAGCCTATGGTTTGTTTATGAGCTTGCCCATTGAGAAACCTCATGAGAAGTAGCATGACTTTGCCACTGAAGCTCAGGAGGTGTGAAATTCAGCCTATATTCTTCATTACTTCATTTTTCCATGTTGTTCTTTTCTTGTTTTCTTCATGCTGTGGCATTTAGTTTGGCATTTTCAAATGTACAGTAATTGAAATCTGTGTTTTTTAACCTTACAGAAAAAAAAAGTAGATTGTTTAACTAGGCTTCTGTGGAATTGATCTTGGGTCAGAGCTGAGGGGGGAAATAATCTCAGTTGCATAAAAGTTTTCTCTTGAGTTGGAGCTGACGGAACAGCTGGTGCTTGGGACTGTGCAATCTTGGATTTTCTTTTTTTTTTTTTAGCTACTGTGTCCTTTTGCACTGATGTTTCCTGTGTTGCCATGTGGACGTTTGATTTTATTGTACTCTGCAGCTTAACTATTCCTTCCCCATAACATTGTTTTTACATAATTTTGGGGATTTGTGTGATTTCTTTTTTGAAGAGATCTGATATCCTTCTGAGTTTGAAGATCTGTGCAGATATGATTGCAGATGCAGATGGCACTTGGTGACACTGCATAACCATTCAGAAAATAAAGAAAACTTACAAATTTTTGAGGAAGGTTTTTGGAAGCCAGAGGGTAACAAGTGAAGCTGTTATCAACCAGTGTTTTAAAATATATCGCTCTGGCTTTCTAAAATGGTGTCCTATACAGCTTTGAACCCTCTAAATGTGTCCATGCTGCCCCACAGGTCTATGTGGTGCATTTACCTGCTCAGTGGGACACACTGCCAAGTTCCTACTTGGAACTCTGAGTTGTTTTTTTTGGGAGGAGGGTTATCCTTACACTGCGAGGAAGGTTTCTCCTGTATATTCTAGTGTAGCTCTGTCTTAATCTAAAATGGTAATAGACAGATCCTATCACCTTACTCATCTCATAAATTTTGTTTCTGAAGCAGTAACCATGATGACTTCTGTAGCAATGAGTATTGCAGGAACACACAATTTGCACTGTTATTTGCTCGGAGATTGTGCTTGTGCCGCTAGCTGTATGTGCTTGGAAAGGAGCTAGCAGCCAATCTGTATTTTTCCTTTTCCAAAGAATACTAGATCCCAAGAGTAATATTACTGAGTAAAATATCTGCCTTGGATTTTTTTGATGAACTAGTGTATCCGTAAGAGATAAAGTACTGTGTGTGCAGATCACTGTGTGATCTTTCTAGGATCAACCAAACACAAATATAAAGCACTGTAATTCATCTTACTTTGGGACTAACTGAAGCTGTCTGGCTGAGATAATCTTTTATGGGGAACTTTGCTTCTGGTACAAGGATTTTTTTGTTTGGGTTTTTTTTTTCTTGGTGAACTGATCCAGATGAAATAGCCAAAAAAACATGTGTTTATCTCAGTAAGGCTGGAGTGGATGTGCAGTGTTTCTATTACATGAAATGAGAGGGTTTTTTCGCCACTACATCCAGCAAGAAGCAAATAACCAAGCGGGCTGCAGGTATTTTCTGAGCTTGATCAGCCAAGATTTTTCAGAATAGATTCATGGTAAATTACACAACATGGAGAGTAACCATTTGGGTAATTCTTTAAATTCCATTTATGTAAAGAACAGAAGAGGAATTACAGTAGGATTTCTGTATTGTCCTGCCTGTGACATTTGCAATTATGTAACTTCAAGGTTCTTTGTAGTCCTCTGGAGTTGAAATCCTTGAACTATATTTATTACAGGAGAGTAAGGTTTAAACACTTACATTTTGCTTCTGTTGATTTAAAATTGTAGGCTACAATGAAAACTGGCAATTAGCACTGTCATCCTGGTGTCAGATGTAGGAGTCTCTCAGACCTGTCTTAAAAATGGGAGTTGATTCATATTTTGTCTTTCAAGTCACTAGAAATAAGAGCACACGTTTGTTTTTTTTGCACTGAGTAGGTGCCAACAGTAGAAATAATACTGTGTGATTTCCTTTGGTAGAGAGACACTTTATGTGAACTTAGTAAGCTCTGTAAACAAACAAGATAAATTATATAAGCATTTAAGATTGAGTTACTGATATGGCTGTATTGTGTTTCCGCTATTGTTTTTTCCAGGCTCACTCACATTCTTTAAACACTCTGAAGACCCTCTGTTTCTCCTTGCTTCAACTCACTTATAGACCCTTTTCACCTTGTCATTCCCACTGACAGCTACTAGGTAGGGTTCAGAAGCAAATTCTAAATAGAATAAACTCTTACAGAATTTGGACCAAAGACTTCAAGCATGTCTCATCATTGAGCGGACTCATTTGAACAGGGAGCTTGTAGCTGAACAAGTGACCAGAAATGTGTTGGTCTTCACAAAAGTGAAAGGATTTTATCAAATCCTTCGCCTTTATAAGTCCTTTTTAATAGACATTCTTTGCCTTTGTTTTCCCAGCTGATCTTTTCAGTGGTGTTTCTGTTTGGACATGTTGCAGCTGAAGATCAGATAGACTTACTCTTTTCTTTGTATTTTAGGGCATCATCTTTGCTGTCTTCCTGTATTGATACATAAAAGCCCTGATAACCTTAATTATCAGATTTAGTAGAATGCACATCTGCATCTTTTAAAAAATGTTTTTTTAAAAAAACTTGCTCTTTTCTCTTGGACTCCCACTCCACTGGCAGTGTCACAAACCTCACATGTAGAAATAAGCTGGTCTATATCAAAAAAGGAGCTTTTTTCAGTTTAAAATGATGTGATGTTGGTGGTTAGTAAAAAAAGCACAGAACCAATTTAAAAGGAAAACAGATTAATATATTGACCGTGGGGTGGTGGGTTCACCTTGTTCAGCAGCCAGACACCCACTCAGCTGCTCACTTATCCCCCCCCCCACAGCAGGACAGGGGAGAAAATACAATGACACAGGCCTGCTATAGAGATAAAGTCAGGGAGACTGCTCACCAAAGCAGACTTGGCTTGTGGAAAATTAATTTCATTTGCTGCCAATTAATAAACAAAGGCAAATTAAACCAACATGTTCCCTCCATCCTCTCCCCCTTCTTGTCAGGCTCAACTTCAGTCCTTCATTCCTGACTCATCTACTTCCCACTGCGAGTGGTGCAGGGGGACGGGGATGAGGGGTTGTGGTCAGTCCATAGCAGTTCCTCACTGCCACTCCTTCCTCTTCACACTTGTCCCATACTCCAGTATGGGTCCTACATGTTCATGTGTTCTTGCTTTGGGCTTCATAATTTAATTTCTTTGTAAAAGAACCTGAAAAAGAACAACAGATAAGGTATCAAATTAATGTTAAACAGCCAGAAGTTGTGCTATTATCAGCAAAACCATAAGAGTTTGAATATAGCGGAGTTGTCTTTTTCTATATGTTTTGCATTATAAAAGCATTAGTGCATTAGACTTTCTGCATAGTTTTGCTTTGCTGTGTTCTTTTAATATTTCTTGCAAATTAAAAATGGGAATGTAGCCAAACAATTTGCTAAGGGTCACTCGTCTCATTTTAAAGTGAAATGAAACATTTACACTAGAAATGTTTTACATGTAAATATTTACATATAGTTTGTTATAATTTAAAACACAATCAATCAAATTTGAAATTTATTTGGTTCCTTTCATTGTGTTTTTTTCACCAAAAATTATATTAGGCATGGTGTTTGCTTTCCTGAATGAAAATTAGATGGACCTAGTAGCATTATGCCATTGTACAGATACTTCCAGGAGGTGGTGTTTGTTGATGAGACCAGTGAACGCAACCCTCCTACCACAAGCTTACTTCCTTATTGCAAATAAGAGTTATTCCTACAAGAGTAACTCTTATTCTAGACAAAAATCAAGCATCCGTTCCATGAAACATTCACTATCATTGCTGCAGCAGGTGGAAATTAGAACAACCTAGTGGTTTTCTCTCAGTTAAAAAGCTGAGTCCTGTGGCACTTAGGGTGATGTGCTCAGACCAGCCTCAAACTGAAGAAAAGTTGACTGTTGTCTGATTAATATTTTTACAATTCCTGCCTGTCTGCATCTGTGGTTGTCTCTTGCGTTATCTATCTCCAGATTATAAAATCTTTGGTGGATGCATAATCTCTGCCTGGTAGGGCTTCCCTCCTACACCTTCTCAGCTCCTGAGGCTTCATTTTGATCCATTGCCTCCCTTTGGTAGGAAATTCCTTTGGTGTCATCACTTTGAGAGCTGGCCTTTTGCAGCATTCCGTTTTAAAATGTACCACCTAGTAACTAATCTCAAATGAGAGCAAGGTAAGTCTGTTACATAGTAGCATATAATGAACTGTGGTACCATCAAACAATGTATGTAAGGCATACACTTGCACAGAATGATCCTTCTTTGGGTCATTTTTGAGGATAGCATTCCTCTTGTGAAGTCGCTTTAAATCAAGAAAGTAAGGTTCTGATTTCTGAAATTAAATGAAAGGCAGAAATATAACTGCTTGGTAGACAAAACCAAGGACAAAATTAGTAATAACTGTAGTTTGGCAATGAAATGACTGACTGATCTTAAAAAAAATAAAATCAAATGGAAAGCATTTGTATGATGCCAAAACTGAGGTTATCTATTATAAATCTGCTATAGATTTGTATAAAATTAGCAAAAACTTTCTTATGCCAGACATCTTTAAATAGCCTTGCATTTGCATGCTCATACATTCCTTACTGTTCCTCAGAGCATTTATTTATTGATGTGGCCTTTGTAAAGGCAAGAGAATTAGATTATATATTACGCTAAACACATTCCTATATTACTGTTGTTTCATTGTACTGCACTTACTGCCCAGTAAAAATTTTAATTTCGTGTATATTTTTAAGAAACATTCTTTATTTTCAGGTAAAAGTTTGGAAAAGTAGTTGTTCTTTAATTCTGATAATCCAGAGTATTCAGGGTGACCTAAGCAGAAATGTTATTGGAAAATTGAACTTCACACTTGGTCTTTTCCGTTTGTGTTTTCCTTTCTTTCTGCAGAAAAAGGATGCACAGAGAGAATTTATGTGGGTTTAGGAAACAGATGATAGCACACAGAGCCCTGTGTTTATAAGCACTCTGATGTTTTGATTTTTAATTGATTGTGGTGTTTTGAAAATTTCAAAGCTGGTCAGTAGAGGAGTGAACTCAGATAATGTTTACTGTCAGCAAGTAAAAATGGAAGAGGGTCGTCTGCCCCTTATTGTGTGTGAGAGGTGGGTATGGTATCTATTTATTTAAAATTGTCTAAGTTGATCTTCAAATGAGTTAAAAAAAAGCCCAAAAAAGGAGGAAAACATTATCTAATCAAAGCTGCTCAATCAGCTAATGACGTCAAGCAGTAACCTTTCCTTTTTCTCTATGTTTCCTTTGGACTATAAACTATTTGACACAGCTAGAAATTACCTCATCCATCATAGCAATGTTGCACTTTTTCTGCATTTCACTACATGGTGGGTTTATCAGCGCTGGGCACTGGAAGGAGGTGAAGAATAATATCCTCTTTTAATTGAATTTGCAGATTGGAGTGTGGGGAGGAGGCGCGGCCCATGCTGGCACCTGGCCAGCGCCCTGCGGCAGACAGCCTCCCGCTAATGAAAAAGTGCTTTAATGACTGCAGCAACCAGGTGCCAGGATATGAACTATGCGTGTTTGGTGTTGCACTCACGTCGAATGTGAATTTTTGAGCTATCAATGGTAACTTAACATAGGGACACCACCTGCACATGGTCTTGTTCTGTGCTGGCTTGGTTGCTGGGTGTGAGGAAGGTGAGCTCTGTTTCAGTGCATTGCAGAGTGAGAGCATGTGTGGAGAGGGGTATCACCGTGAAACAGAAGCACGTTGTACTTTGTGGTGAATTGTTCACATAATCTTGCTGTTAGAGAGAGTAATTTTGCCTTTTGATGTCGTTTTCAGCAGCACTTCACTTTTTCCTCCTGTTTCCAGTAAAAGTAATGATGCTACTTAGGACATCTAGAGATGACCTGATGTGCACATGGGTAATTAAAGCAGGTGTAATTAGAAATTCAGGTTTTGTAAAAAATAGCTTGGCATCAGTTTCCTGAAAGGAAACCTGATAATTGCCAAATATTTAAAAAATAGCAATGAAATTGCTGTTGACAGGTCCTTGCAGTAGCAGTATTTGACTTTTCTTTTTCCCCTGTTGTTTATGCCAGTCTAGAACATCAGTATCATAGATCTGTATTTTTTGCAGAATATGGCGGCATGGGCTTGGATTTCTCCTATAGCATTGCAGTGGCAGAAGAGCTGGGAAATATCCGCTGTGGAGGTGTTCCTATGGCTATTGGAGTACAAGCTGGCATGGCTACTCCTGCTCTTACAAGGTAATGTGCAGAAAGTTTGATTTAGTCTAAAACTCAAACCATGATATGTTTAGGCCTAAAACTTAATCTGTTTAAGAGTAGAAAAAAATATTACTGTGCAGATTTTCTTTCTAGTTGCTCTTCAGTAACATTTGAGGTAGGAACCTACTCTCACTCTCCAGTGCACTTTGGTTTAAGGGAGAAAAATATGTATTTTTTTTAATGTTAGAATATTATCTATTAAAACATAGTCCTTGTTTAATAGTAGATTGTGTTTCCAAACACAGAACCTTCATGCCACAACCAATAAATAATCTTATTTCCAGAAACCTCCCCCCATTCATGTTTGTGTATTTTCATAGGCAGATATCCCAGTGCAGTCACACTAAGGCTGCATTTAGTTGTAAAGATTAGGATCAGTCTAATTCTATTTTATAATTTACTTGCTTTTCTTCCAGCTTTACAAAGTGCTCCTTACTGACTGTGACTTTTCAAAAATAATGATCAATATTGTGTAAGTTCTAAAACTGTAGCACGTGTATCATTCTTCCTAAATACGCCCATTCCAGGCAATTACTCATCTTGGTTTTTTTCAGTTGATTGTGTCAGTGTTTCCCTTTTATTACTTGCTATCATTCAGGCTCCTGCACCTTCTGAATCTGTTTTGGGTGCTCCCCCACAATGAAAGCAGCAGTTACCAACTGCTTCTTCACAGACGTTCTGCATCAAAACAGCAGTTTTCAAAACTAGGGGGTGGCAGCAGGCTGGCCCAGCAGCTTGTCTCTGGAATATGGATATGCCTAAAATTTTTGAAGGTGGTAGTGGGGATTAAATTCAAATAATGATGGTGAAGTCAGAAATGTATCCTCACAAAACAGACATACAAGAGAGGATTTTTTGCACAGAAGAGCATTTTAGGGTTGGATTGTTTGTTGGTGGAGGTTTTTTTTTTCCCCATTCTCAATGCAAATGCCTGTAAATCCACTGTAGAGCCTGGAATTTAGGCTCTGTTCCCTTGACATCCATTTATCCTCCTGCTAGGTATGTACGGCTTTAAAGGTCTCAGCCATGGGGAGGCTTTCTAAAAGTTTTCTTCTCCCTTGTGTAATACACCAAAAACTTGCTGAAAGCATGGAGTTTATTATGTCTGTTGCAACAGTAACTTAGTTGTAGTGAAACTGAGAATAAAAGTAGTATTTTAAAAGACTTCAGAGAATAGTACCTTGTTCCAATGATAGCTTTTTATTCCTAGGGGTTTAAAAAGATCTGTGGGTAAAAGAAGATGGGATTTTGTTTCATTGCAGTTTTAGTCTGTTCTGCAGTCTGTAGTAAAGCAGTGAAGCTATGTAGATTTGTGGTAATGAAATCCTAAAATGGAAGTTGTTGGAATGTAACTGTGAAAATGTCATTAACATGATGAAATCTGTAGTTGAGTTTATGTCTGTGTTAGTGAATGTTTCCCCTACAGTTAAGTCAATTCCACTGAGTAGTTATACAGTACAGTACACTCTTAAGACGTAAAAAGGGAACTTGGTAATGAAAAGAGAAAGCTGGTTGCTACAGGAAATTTGGCATGGGTGCGAGGTACAACTGCTTGTGCTGAGTCATGATTCATATTGCATTCACAGCCTGGATGGTTTCTTTATAGATATCTGTGTACTCTGGTGACACTAAGTTCCAGATAGAATCCAGATTTTGCATCTTAACTATGTATTATTACACATTATGCATGAATGATGCACAAAGTAAACAGTAATATATGAATCAACCATCATCTCTGAAAAAACTTGTAAAAAGCAGTCTGGAGCCCTTTGTTGGCTTTCCTAACTTTGGCATTTATTCAGCATTCATCAAGCATATATTGAGTGCACCCATGAACCAACTCAGTGAATGGGATACATCAGGAAGATGCTCTGCCAATGTATATTAGAAATGTTCCCTCAATTAGATATATAGACAGTGCAGTAGTTCAGACAGATGGATGCACACACACATAAACACACACACAGAGCCTTTTACTTTTTTTTTGTAAAAAAATAAATAGTCTTAAAATATCTAGAGTTGGGATGCCACTCAATGCTGTTTCTGCAACTTCCATGTGTTTCTTGCTTCAGTGAGAGGCTGTTGCAAAGCTTAGTTTGTGAAGGTCTTTGAGATATTAAGTTAAATGGTAAGTACATTGCAGTAACAGTTTTAATCATATAAACTACAAAGAGCATAGTAATTTTGAAAATGTTGCCCATATCTGTTTTCCTGTTCACTGTTCCTGTCACTTTTCACTTCATTCTTCATAATTTTTTCTGACAACCTTAAGAAAGTTTAATTTATGGTCATACTTGGAAGCAACTCTGCAGATTTTGATTTATGTACATTTCTACTGTGCAGAAAAATGTAGGAGAAATTTTTGTTTTGCTTTCCTTCACTTGAAGATGCTCAGACTGCTCCATTTTTTTCCCCAGATTTCTCTAGGTAAAGCAGTAGGGCTTTTTACATTTGAGAACTAAATGCAAAATGTTTCGTCAGCTGTGATCTGACCTTTGATGTACCTGGTTCTGTACATAACTCTCTGACAGGTCTTTCAAATGCATTTGGATGTAAGAATTCACTTGCTTTCATGCTTACAAATAGAGTGGAGAAAGCAGCTCTCAGCTGAGGCAGTGAATGAGATACATTTCCCTGGGCTTGTAAACAAATGTGTAGGGCGACACATCCATAGTGATAGATCAGTGTAGAGCTCCTTTATCTCAGCACTAGGCAGTAAAGTTTCTTTTTTTCCTGAGGATTTTTTTATTTTCTTATTATTTACAGAAAAACAGTGAGGAGGAGGATGATTATTTGGTGGGCAGAGTAAGCTGTTTCATCAGCTTACTCTTCACTGATTCATTCTCCACCCTGCACAGCAGTGTATCCAAGATTTCATGTCAAAAAAGTTTTTACAGTCTCTTTTCCAGTTTTCTGTAAAGAAGCTTCTGTAAGAAGCTGCTGTTGACAATCAGAACAGCAGTTTTGAAAAGCAGGCTCATCCACTTGATTAGCTGTGGAAACAGTGAAAATGGAAAGAGGTCATTGAAGAGCCAAATGGCTTTCCCACTGGCATAGCATAAGGGAAGCTTGACTTTGTGCTTCTTCAAGAACAGACATACTGAGTTCTCCTGCTTTCTCATGTTTGGTACTTCATTTATATAGCACATATAATGTAGGCCAGGTCTTTCCCTGAGCCAGAACAGAGACTGCTATAGGTGCAGCTTTCAACATATCATTTAAAAAAGTATCATTGAGCATTGCTGTCATGGTGACTGGTTACATTGCATCCACAGCCAGCTGTGCTGCTGGAGTAATATGGTGGAGCAATGTGAAGTCAAACAGCTGCTTCTGAACTATCTGTCCTCAAAACTGCTTTACACTGTTCCTGTACCTTTTGAGGTTTCTCCAGCTCCTGGTGACAGCCTGGCCATGCTATGGTGACAGGTTGTCTGCTGGGCAGCCTTCAGGTCTCCAGAGCTTGTGCGGTAACTGCAGGATACCAACCACACGAGTAGCTGTTTTAACTGTGTGATCCAGAGAGGGTAATCTTTAATATGACTCCTCTTTCACAATACCTGCATTTTAGTGCAAAATGCATTCTTAAATAAATAGAAGACTGACATAATCATTATTAACCAGAAACCCTTCAGGTAGTCTCATCTTCATGAGGTAGTCATACCCATCAGTAGTCTATGAGACAGGTTTCTCATCTGTATTCTTTTCAGGACGTAGCAGCGTCTTGAACTGAGCAATCTATTTCATAAGATCTTCAAATAACTGAAGCTTAAAGGCTTGATAAAAACTGGGAGCCAGAGCACTTTTCTTATTCTTTTTTTTTTTCTCATTCTGTCTTTTACAAAAAGTAAGTAAGTTTTCTAAATGCGAGTTTTTGCAACTCACATGTTGTCTTATCCTAACTGGAATAGGGACTCAAGGAGAGAAAGCTGATTGCAGTGTGGATTCTTTTAAATCCAGGTTATGTAAATTACTGAACTTAATGAGGCTTTCATGCAGCCCAAGGGTGCTTGCTGCTGTTCCGTAAGTTTCTAACACTTTCTGTGCTTGTAAGGAGCATCTCTTCCCATTTGTTGTTTTCTTGCTTCTCTTCCTGTATCTTGAAGATCCAGAGTGCTGCTAAGCTGGACCAGGACATCAGATGGTGGGATGCCTGTGCAGGACTATGTTGAAGCACAAGTATGGCATGTGGCTGCTGCATTATTGTTTGAGCTTAGGAGTCGAACAGATTAAAAAACAGGAGAAATTCCCCTCTTGCTAGTATGTAAGAAGGAAAGTGACAGTAGTTGAAAGTTACCCTCCTCTTTGCCTAAAGGAAATCCTCTTTATATTCCTAGAAAGTCTATGAGTAAACTATGATGTCATCTTTAAGATACTGTAGAATAATGCATAGATCATCTGAAAACTTTTTTTTTAATTTAGTTTTGCTTTAGTGGTGAATAGTGATTGAATGTGTGAACTCTGGTGCAAGAAAGCTTGAATTGATTAAATGCTGGTAGCAGTGTTAGAACTGCCTGCAGCTGTTCATATTCAGAATTTCAGTTTGCTCTTATTTGTATATCATACTGGTGTATCTGTCAGTTCAACTCAGAACTTTCCTTACTGATTTAATTAATTTGCTTCAGCTCAGTTTTTTTGCCCAGAAGCAGAAGAAACAAAAGTGAATAAAATTTGCAGTTCTAACAAGATGATTATCAGCTCAATTAAGTCAGAATAGTGATGTGCGATAGACATATTTTCATTCACTGTAGCAATCTAACCTGTCAGAAACCAGATTTTTAAATATGTTTGAGATTAATAAAAGCCACTTCAAATTTCTAATTGGCAGAGCACATAAACAGAACTATGTGGATCAAGGAAGTGTTCTCACAGCTGTATTTTGCTATGGTTTTGTTTTCCTTTTACCCACCATTTATTTACAAGATTGCATACCATTGCCATTTTTGTGTTTGCGTTCATGACATTGACCAATGCTGCTTATAAAGTGTGGAGCAATAAAGGATGGACCACCTTCATCCAACTCTTAGCACGTCAGAATCTCACACTTGGGACTTCTGGGTTACCCAGCATCAACAAGGAGCTCTGGTTTATTGATGGTAGACTCATCTGTGTGTGGGGGGGGGTGTGTGTGTGTGTGTGTACATACACACATGCATGAAAATATATTGTAGAGTGATGCTAAGGCTGCACAGTTCATCTCATGGGAAACTATGCTCCAGGATATGGCCCCAACACAGAAAGCAGATACAGTCTGGTCTGTCTTGAGCCAGAGCATGAGTTCATTGCAAATAGATTTGTCTAATTTTGGAGCTGTTGAACTGGAAAGAAGTGGGTATTGCATTTATGCAAACCTGAGATTTTTCTAGGATGTGTTTAAGGTGGGTAGAATTTTACAGAAACAATTTCTATTTCTAAGACAATAGCTAGCTGTTTTCTGAGCTGTATGTCCTCCCTGCAAGGCGTAAAAACCTATGATCTTTTGAAGATAGTGTTGCCAGACTTTGTTTTAATTGCAAAATAACTTCTGTAGTCTCATTTTTGGGAAAAGCTGAACTTTTTTCTAGAACTTAAGCCAAACAAACAAAGATGTCAAAGAACATTATTCTGAGATGTTCTTGTCATGGAAATCCTCTGTTGAAATAACTAAAGGTTGGCAAAGTTTTAAGTGTCAGAAAGCTTTGCCAGAAGTCCCTGCTAGCTCCTCTCATAATCTGATTTTTCATGTTGATGGTTGTTTTGGTTTGTTGGTTTTTTTGTCTAATGAATGTTCATCTGGCCATACTTGATCATGTCCCAAGGAAAATAAATAAAAAATAAAAATTACACTGCATAACAGACATGGGGACTTTGTCCCAGTATGCTGGAGGAGAAAGTAAACACTCCAATCTTGCATTTTGTGTTTATTTGGGATTGCTGCTGTGATTGTTTTCAGCGGGGACAGGACTAGGAATTGAGCTCCCTGTGTGCACAAAGTGAAAGAATGCCAGCTGCCACTCTGACCGTCCGGTGTCATTTGACTGCTTTGTGTCAGGGTTGGAGTGGATGGAAAGAGTCGGAGTCTCAGCTAAAACAGCATCGCTCCTCTGGAAGTACTGGGACAGTGCTTTAGAAGGAGGGTCCGGGTAACTGCAGCCCACTTAAGCAGCCAGGAAGCCTAAGAAAATGCTGACCTGAGAAGCCTCATACTTGATTTTTTTTATTTTTTTTTTTTTCCCCCTCGCAGAAGAGATTTGTCATGTCATGTCATGACCCGAGGAATTTTTCAGTCTGGCATAAGAGAAGTTCAAGAAATAGGCCGTGAGCTCACCATTCACACTTCAAGACCAAATCAGCAAATGTTAATTGGGACAAAACCAACCATGAAATGAGATGCACCATGTTCTGAATCTATGAAGGCAGATAAATGTTGGAAAAAAAGAGGATGCCTCTTGATTGAATTAAATATGTCCAAGTGATTTATTTTTTTTCCTGTTAAAATGTCATCAGCAGTTTGCTGTATCCCTTTTTATTTTTGTGGGAACTAAAAGAATGGCTGGGAAGAAGCATTAACAGATTTCACTGTATGATTTAAATACAAATATGACATATTAATAATGTAAATACAGGTATTTGCAGAGGGTAAACACGTCATAACTTTTCAGTCACCACTAAAACCTGGCAAAGAGCTGGTGTAAAAGTCAGAAGAGATCCAGAGAGCGGGTCCTCTGTGCTGGCTGATTACAGACTGGTGCAGGAGCATTGAGGGGCAACCCCAGGGACTGTATTTATTTGGATCTGATAGCTCTCAAAAGAATAGGCATAAATACCAGGTTTTGGGCATCTAGACCACATGTTTCTGTGGAAGTAAGATGCCTCAACACTTGTAAAAGCCTTGTTTATAATGACTGTGGCTGCAGTTCTGGTGAAGTCACTGAGTCATAGCTTGGGAGGGTATCTGCTCCATCCTTTGGCTCTGGGATAGGTCACCTAGTCATTGGAAAATTGATCACTGTGAGTAGAACAAAATGTGTAAGTAACTTGTAAATAAAGTTTACCTTCAAAAGCATTTAATATCCTATATTTTTCATCATATTATTGCAGGTTTGGTTCTGATGAGTTGAAAAAACAGTTCCTCGTACCAACTATAGCTGGAGATATTGTGGCTTGCTTAGGAATCAGTGAAGCTGGAGCTGGGTCAGATGTCGCAAGTAAGTTAAGTTTGCAAATTGCTAATTTTAGACAGCCTGGTATTTTAGTGGGAAGAATCTGGTTTCCCTGACCCCTCCCTTTGCCACTATCCTTTGTAAGAAATACAAAGGAAAGTCTGGTGTGATGAGGGCAAAAAGTAATATTCGAGCAGCAATGCTTGCCTCTGATGCATCTAAAAGCAATCAAACTGAGTGTATTTGTCAGTGAATCAATAGCTAGAACTGTGTATGGCCTGAGTGCAGCAGGTTAACATGCAGCTGTAATGCTGACCCTGAATTTCTCCTGGTGCTTGTCCTGCTGCTGATTCCCTATTTTTCCTGAGCTCACCACTGTAGTTGCAGAGTCGCCATCAGTTGTGCAAACCTGCAGACATATGTGGTAGGGTGCGTGGCCCATGCAGCTGTACTAAAACTTGCACTTACTTAAAACAGACTTCTCCGTTTGATGGAAGTTTTGATCGGCAAAGCAGAGCCCTGTGTCTGTCTCCTTGACCAAACTCGTGTTGTTTTCTCAAGACAAGTAGATAATTATTCAGTGTTAGAGCAAAGGTGCAGCAGGTAGTTTTCAAGAGAGTTGGGGATAGTGAAACAATGGGACTAAATCTTCCTACATGATCCATTGCTGTTTTCTAGATCATTGATTTTGTTCATAAGAAAAATTCCATAATTTTTATAGACTTGCTTTTTATTAAAATAATTTGAAAATTGAATTTTGCTAATGTAGGAAATGCATAATTTATTTTTATTAATGGCTCTCTAGTTTATTTAGATGATCATCAGAACGTTCTAATTATTTTAATTTTTTATGCCGTGTTCCAAATAATAAGTAACCTAAACTTTTTTTAGCTGCATGTTGTTTATCATCTAGTTTAATTGGAATGGTACACTTGGATTAATACATCTAAAGATAAATTTGGAATCAACTAGGATTACCTGATGAACCCAGACTGCAGCTGGGAGGCAGACTACAGGATGAAAAGATAATACTTTTTCACCTGTCATAGAAGATTAGATCCTTGGTATAAATCCAGAAACCAACTTACAGTGCTTCTAAAGGATAAATGAATGGACTTCGTGCTTCCTTTGGTTTGTCATGTTATTAGGATGTTTGTCTCGCTTAGATAAGTGAGTAGTAGTGGTAGTCAAGTAGTGGTAGTACTGTAGTGGTAGTCAAGTATAGTAACTCCTCACATGTGAAGCTTCTGCCATGTGAGCTGGTGCATTTTAAACTAAAGAATGCAGAGAGTAAAGTATCTCTAGCACTTTCTTCTGCCAGTTCAAAATTATTGAAGGTGATGGAAACACAGGAGAAAAAAAAGTTTTTATTTACATGAGAAGTGAAATGCGCCTCATTCAATTTGTTCAAAATTCAACACAACAAAAAGGACTGTATATTTTAGTCTAATGCAAATTTCAGTCTTCCTGCTTTTCTGTGTTTAGGTCATCTTTTTGAGCATGAAAAACCAAAATTGCATATGGTGTCTATCATGGCATAAATACTTCTCCAGTACTAACAGAAATATTGCTCCCCAATACCTACTGTTACACAACAATTTACTGGCTTGTGAGTCTTGTCATTAACTATGCAGATCATCTTCATTAGCAGTTTGCTATTGAAATATTGTAAAAGAGCAGTCATTCTTACTGCTTTGTGCCTAAGTAACTGTGCTTGCCTCGTTGAATTTGAAAACTTAAGATCATTCCTTTCTTGCTGGGCAATACTTGAGCATTCTGTGTTGATGTCTCCCAAATTTGTGTCACGAGCAAATTTCATTAGTGTATTTCTATTCTTCTTTTAAAGGTCATTAATGGAAATATTGAATATGTTTCATCCAAAGGCAAATATCAGGGGAGGAGCTCCAATAGTACCCTCTCTGCACATCAGCACTTCTTCTTTTAATGCAACCTGATGCAATATCCCCTTTGCCAAGTTCCTTACCCACATTTTCACTTTCGTCTGAGTTCTTATATTTTCAAAAGTTTTAACTTATAGTTAGCTAGTAAGATTATATTTTAGTTTGCTTAGGTCCAATGAGATTTTTTGTGTTCCAGTTTTCTCTAGAAAATCCACTTTCATCATAAACAGATCAGCTTGGCTTGAAATAAGATACCACTAGTAAATTGAACTGTCTTTTCTTTCCAAATGCGTTCTGAGGCTGTGCAGATTGTCAAAACCTACAACCACTGTTTTCAATAATTTTAATTTCTGAACAGGCCTTTCTGACGATATTTTTGCTTTTTCAGCTGTATTATGAATAATTTTCTAATCTCATGTGTTATATTTCTTTAGTTTTGAGGCATCCTCTATATGCCTCCTGATTTTTTTTCTCATTCTCTTTTCATTTCTGTGGCTGAAACGTTTTTGTTTGCCACCTCAGTCTTCTTGGATTTTGTTTGGTTTCATCTGCAAGATTTCACTTAGTTTGACCTCTGGCAGTTCTTACCTTCTGACCTCCAAACTGTAGCTTACTTTGATGATTAATCTCTTTCCTTTCCTGTAGTCTATCTCCTGTTTTCTGAAGTTTTGGGGTTATTTTCCTGTGCTGATGGTATAAACTCCAGACATGTTATTTTCAATTTTTTACTTTAAGGATTATGTGTTGCCTATCTTTGATTGTGAGATTGACCTTAAAAGTTGAAGGTAACCTTGCCTTTTGTCTAACCTATTTGGATGCATGGCTGGACTCAAAAGCATAATGGAGAAGGAAACTTGAGTCTTGGGTATGTTCTGATTTGAATGGTGAGCGGATCAGCCCTGGTTGCTTATATGACACTAGCTAGGTCACATGCCTTTTGATGATGCCTTGTGATCCTTCCTAGGAGGGACCCTCACAGAATGCTCTGTGTGACTTATAGACACCACAGGGGCAGTGGTCTGGAACTGCCAAAAATGAGTTATGGAGCACTCACTGAAGTAGCCTTTTCCCAGAGCTATGCTCTATCAGGAAGATTAATTACAGTCAAATATTCCAAAGTATCTTCATAGCCATATCCCTGAGACTGAGTCCACTTAACTTTAGTAAATTAAGTAGGTTTTCAAAGCCTGCTGTATTGTAAACATAAGATTTACTTATTGACTTAGTCATCTTTCTTCTACTTAGAGAATCAACTCCTCATAAGTTGATTTTACATAGTCACTTCTCAAGTATTTGAAGCAAACTGTTAACCGTCATATTTGGGAATACTTGAACTTCTCCATTAGTGAGGCATTTGTTCTTTAATCTGTATTTGGGTGGTTAGTCCCCTGTGACGCCATGCTTGCAAGAACTGTTTACCTTTGCAATAGCATCACAGTGACGATTGTTACTCTGCAGACTGTCCATGGGACCTCTATCTAATCTCTTCATTAGCTGTTCCACAACGAAGGAATATGTGATGTAAATCATTGTGTATGCTCCCATCCTTTTCACGCTACTTCAGTACTGTGTCGTATTTCTTATTCCAGATCTTGTGTGTCCTTCATTTGTTATTTAGTCTCCATGTATATGATTGTGCAGTCTGTGCTTAAGAGCATCAGTACTTCAGATTCCTGCAGTGTGTTGGCCTTCATTATTACACAGATTTCATATGAAGGCCCTTGGACAGGTTTGGCATAGTCTTTTCATTGACTGAATAGCTGTATGGCTACTGTTTTTATCCATATTATTACTGTTTCCCTTGCTGTTCATCATTATCCTCTTGTAAGTTCCTTTATCCATAGTTATATCCAGTACTCCCTTGTCTTATACAATTTTCACCCATGGATTTTCCCCATTTCCTTCATTAACAAGACTTCTTTGCAGTTGTGCTGCCTTCAGTCCCAGTTTATCTTGTAAATGAAGATCAGATACTTGGTTTTGCTGTGCTTTATGTTCTTTGGGAAGAAGATTCATGTGCAAATTGAGGTGGGTGTGTATGAAGGTATAACCAGCTGACTTTAATGTGCTGGCCCACTCCACTTGGTGTTTGACTCCAAGTCTACTGCTTCCCTTAGTAGATGGGCTTTTATGGACTTTATATTCTCATTAGACTTACACTTGCTAGTAGGGTTGTGTTAGGGTTCTCTTATACCATCACCTGCTCATAGCTAGATATCTGTTGGAGAGTCTTCCTCAGGGTTTTAGTTGAAAAAGTTCTATTTCAGGGGGAGGAAGCCAGCCCCTTGGAAATTCTGCCAGAATGTGAATAATAATTAATGATTCACTCCGGCTGTCTGTTGCAGCTAGGGCTGCTTGCAGCTTGATGTGAACACTCACAGATGAAAATAAGATTGTTTTTTGCTATAAATAGCAAGTGTTTAGAACTCCTTCATGTACAGGCATTCTTAGCATTTAGACTTGACCTTTTGAAAGTTTGCTAGCTTTGAATTTATTACGCCATTCTGACCAAGAACATGCAGGATGTGCGTGTACATATATCTTTATGCATACACAGATACTGAGACTTATGTTTAAGTCAGGACTCTGAAATTAATGACCACCTCAGTGACTAAGATGCAGTAACAGAAACATGTAATAGATCACCTCAGACTGAAGTGTTTCTGGCCTGAGTTTTCAATGGACCAAATTTACTTAGGGAAGGTTTTCTACTTTCATCCACTGGGATGAAAACTCCACCTAAAGGAGGATGAGAGAAGTGGTCTGGTTTCCCTGGCTTGCCTTCCAAGAGTTGACCAGATAGGTCTACCTTGTGCAGCCTGGAAGGGTTAAAGGACTTGAGCGGTGTGAAGAGAGGACCAAATATTAGTTGTCTGTCTGAGAGCAAGGGAATGACTTTGCCAGTCATTCAGGGACCAGCTTATCCCTCTTTCACAAGAATAACCCTTCATTTCCTTTGTTTTGAAATAGATATAAAGACAACAGCTGTGAGAAAAGGCGATGAATATGTCATAAATGGTGGTAAGATGTGGACTACATCTGGATGCCAAGCAGACTGGATGTGCCTTCTGGCAAACACCAGTGAAGGACCTCCTCATCGAAATAAATCTCTCATCTGTCTACCAATGAATCTGCCTGGTAATAACACTGAACTCTGTATTCTAATTCTATTTTATTGGTGTTTTTATGTATGCCCATTGCAAGAAGGAAAGGTGTTTGACAGAAAGGACTGTACCCATAAATGCTCTTCTAAGTTAGATGTCTCACTGTCATGCAGAGTTGTTCCTGAAATGCATCTGCATGCTTCCCCAAGAAAGTAGGGGGAAAAAGGAAATGATAAAGAAGTTGAATATTTTGCAGACTTCAGCTTGTGACTCCCAAATAATTCTATATGGAGAGTCCTTTTTGCCAATAATAAGTTTATAAAAGTTGTTCAGACACATTTGCATAGGAATATTTCATAACCTTCTGTGAGAATGAATAGACAAGTCAATGCCAAGGACAAAATTAGTGTCTCAAAGAAATAATTAAAAATGGAGCCAACATTTTTTTTTTTTTTTAACACCCATTGTCTTTCAGTTTTGGTGAAGTTCCACAAAGCATTTATCTTGGTTTTCTGACCCCAGAAGTTATGAAGATGCGAACAGTTCACAAAATAAATAAAATATTACTCTTTACATAGATCTTTGCTACATATGAACTATATGTACAATGTTCTTTAATGCTATTTTGGAAATATAATTGAACTCTTTTGTGTTTTGTATGAGGACTGGTGAACAGAATATGTAGTTATTTTTTCAATTAAGGGAGAAATATTTTTAAGCTTGCTGTCTTACTTCATTAGAAAATACTGGAAGTGATTCTCAAACATGTGAAAATAATAGGATAAAGAGTTTAGAGATTTCAAACTTGAGAAATACCTCCCCAAACAATCTTATTCCACATGCCAACACCTGCCTCCCAGGAGCCCATGGGCAGTATTTGACTCAGTTAGAGTGGGTTTAGTGACCAGCTGTATTGAATACTAAAAGGATGCAGTGCTGTGCTGTGATTGTATTGTGTGGATGGTCCTGATCTTCCTCCATTAACTGCCCTTCACCACCGAGGTGGTGGGCTTGCTGAAGAGAAGTGCAGGCATACCCAGGGTGCTTCATGGCTGTGCTCTGCAAAGGGATCTTTTTGTCAGGGCACTACTATCATTATCAGTTTAAATTACAAAAATAGTCTGAGTTAAATGTGGGCTGGAGTGAAAGCTTCAGAGATCTTGGAAGCAGGGACTTGTTTTTGAAAAAGACTAGTAATTTGCGTGAAGACGCTGAAGAAGTTACATCCTGATCTAAGGGTACAAGTTTCATTTGTACAGTCCACTCCGTGTCTGTCTGTTCTTGAGTAGTCTATGGATCTTGTAGCAATAGTGTGCTGTATGCATAAAGGACATCATTCAGAAAGGCTAAAGGTTATGTTGACAGGGAGCATTTGCAGGTTTAATACCTGTTGAAGTTTTTAAACCTTTTTTGTTTTCACCCATTTTAATATTTAAAAATTATGTAATATATTAACTTATTTAATATGTAATATATAATATATT
>NW_010158006.1:0-1373 GCF_000695765.1 Mesitornis unicolor
GGGTTTGTTCCTGCCCAGATGCAGGACTCTGCACTTTCCCTTGTTATATTTCATTAAATTATTCCCTGCCCAACTCCCCAGCCTGTCCAGATCTCGCTGAATGGCAGCACAGCCTTCTGGAGTGTCAGCCACTCCTCCCAGTTTTCTGTCATCAGCAAACTTGCCGACAGTGCACTCTGTTCCCTCATCCAGGTCATTGATGAATATACTGAATAGTACTGGTCCCAGTACCCACCCCTGGGGGACTCCACTAGACTCTGTCCCATTGACCACAACTCTCTGACTTCTTTCCTTTAACCAGTTCACAATCCACCTCACTACCCGATCACCTAGATCTAGTTTAGCTAAGAGGATGCTATGGGAGACAGTGTCGAATACTTTACTGAAGTCAAGACAGACCACATCCACTGCCCTACCATCATCTATCCACCTGGTTATGTCCTCAGAAAAGGCTGTCGGTTTGGTCAAACATGACTCCCCTTTGGTAAAACCATTCTGACTTCTCCTAATGACCCTCTTATCCTTGATATGCCTGGAGACAGTGCCGAGGATAAGCTGTTCCATCATCTATCCAGGGAGGGAGGTGAGGCTGTCCAGGGTGTAGTTACCTGGGTCCTCCTTCTTGCCCTTTTTGAAGACTGGAATGACATTTGCTTTCCTCCAGTCCTCAGGCACCTCTCCCGTTTCCCAAGACTTGGCAAAGATGATGGAGAGTGGTCCAGCAATGACCTTACCAAAGATGATGGAGAGTGGCCTAGCAGTGACTTCTGCCAGCTCCCTCAGCACCAGCGAGTGCATCGCATCAGGGCCCATGGATTTATGGATAATCGAGATTGCTTAATTGATCGCTAACCCAGTCTTCATCAACCAAGGCTAACTTCTCCTGTATCCTTCCTTCCTCTGGGGCATCAGGGGTCTGGGTCTCCAGAGGACAGTCTCCAGCAGTGAAACCTGCCCTGTTTCCCTGCCTTGATGAGAGTTCACAGGCTCTCTAAAAAACCTGACCAAAATGTACTTTCTCTCTGCAGATAGCTTCATTCCAGGTGTCGTGGTTTAGGCCCAGTGCATAACTGAGCACCATGATGCCCCAAAAAAGGGCTAGTCAAAATAAGGACTGGGAGAGCTTCTCACCACTTAAACAGGTCACAGGCAAAAGACAGACTCATCATAAGAAATAAAAAACAAAACTATTTTGTTACCAATATCAGAGTAGAACAATGCAAGATACAACCAGATCTTAAAATGAAAACATCTTCCCCCCACCCCTCCCTTCTTCCTGGGCTTTTGTTCCTGGTTTCTTCACCTTCCCCCTCCCCCTCTGCCTTGAGGCTCAGGGGGATGGGAGTGGGGGCTTGCAGTCGGGTTTCCGGGCA
>NW_010158006.1:1395-1748 GCF_000695765.1 Mesitornis unicolor
AACTCTCATCCCAGTGTCTCTCTCTGCTTCCACGTGGCCCACTTTCCATAGGGGAAAAAGTCCTCAAAAGTCCAATACGGGTCTGCCCACAGGTGCAGTTTCCCTCACACACAACTGCTTCAGCCCAAGTCAACAAAACTCCAATCTGGGTCTGCCCATGGTCACAGTTCCCTCACACACGATCTGCTCCAGCACACACTGCCCGGAGTCACAGCTTCTTCAGGGGCAGCCACTGCTTATCTGGCCCTGCCCCACCAGTGAACTCTATGGGCTGCAGGCCAGTCAACCTAACTCTTGCCACGAGTTGCAAAGGGGAAACCTCGGTTCTGCATCCTCCTTCTCCTCCCTCTCCT
>NW_010158007.1:0-8106 GCF_000695765.1 Mesitornis unicolor
TTCTGTGATTCTGTGATTCTGTGATTCATCAATCTTGAAGAGCTTAACGTAACAAAGAGAGAGGGTTCTCTTATTCTATTCCTCCCAGTCAAGAATGGCTTGTACATATTTACATAAGCAGCTAAATTTCATCTTGAAACCTGAATTCTAAGAGTTCAGAAAGCTTATCAAATCCAACAGGAGCATCAAGTCACCTTCTGACCACTAATAAAAACAGAAGTTGTATGTCCTACAGTAATTTTTATGGTGAAAATTTCTGTTCCAATACAGTTATGTGCCTATGTTCACCCTAAGGCTCTGTACAAAAACCTGATTAGGAAAACGCATAAGCTACATAGAAAAGAAAACGCAATGTGTGACTAGTTTGTTCAGTCTGATATTCTAAACTGTACATAGCTACTTTTAGTAAGCTTTTCACACAGGGTGCTAAATATATGTATCTATACCCACATACACACACACACACACCGTGTGCTCCCTAATGTTCATGTTCCAAGTCTAAAACTTGCACAACGAACTTCATCTGGAACTTTAACAAAATTATTATAATGCCTTAAAAATGTAAGTTTTGGAATAGAAGTGGCAACCAGGTTCTTCATGGAATAGTGCCATACCAGGAGAAGACATGTCTTAATTAATCCAAAAGATTAAATATATTTGACTCCAATCATCCAGCTGCCTTCAACCCCTGTCTCTTTTCCAGCTTGAAGTCTTTTCTGGACTTCTGATCAATCTCTGATCAAAACTTTCAGCATTTCTTGAGGGTGAACCATAGGCTTTAATTTTAAAACCTTTCATATGAAGTACTATAAAGATTATATACATACATGTGGTTGTGCAAACTACGCCCCATAACTACTCATCCAACATCAAAACCTGATAATCACTCTGAAGTTATTTCCTTAGGTTGGCCAGGACTGAGTTATCTGTTGAGAGTCTCTCACTAGAAGTTTCCAATGCTTTGAGTGTGTAATCCTTAGTTCTCCAGTTGACGAGAAAGTATAATCAAGTAATCTTCAGATTTCTTTAAACTTCCACAGTGTTCCCTAGTGCACATTCAGCAAGCTATCCAGAGAAGGTGTAAAAAAAAAGCCAACAAACAACCAACTTCTATTTTAGCTATTATATGCACCAGAATATCATCACCACAGTCAAACCAACTTTTCTTTAATGGTTTTGGCAACTGAAAAATCCCTGGACATATCTTGCTTGCAAGGGGATGATAGGATTTTTTTTTAAATCATATCTGATCAAAATCAATAAACTTGTTTTATTCTGTTGATGAATGAGAATGCTGTTGACTAAATAGGGTGCCCCTTCATTGGAGCTATTCTTAAAAAAAAATAACACAGGCAACATGGCATAGAAGAGTTGCCACTGCTAACATGGCATAACTGCCACTGATGATCGGCTGCTGTATTAAATCTGTCTTTGCTCTCAAGGGAATAACAGGCAGAGAACATACCCTTATTTCTAACTATCAGTGTCGCAAAATCTACTATAAACAGAAGCTAAGTCAAGCTTTTCTCTGCTTGGAAGATATATACAATAGACTCCCATAACAGGTTACCAGCTTGAACGATGGGATTTTTTTTCTAATAATGAATATGAAAAAAGTGCATGAAATTATTTAATTTCATTCTAGGAGAAAGTCTAATTGGATGCTTACAGCTTTCTTCACTTCTGTTTTCATACATGAGCAGGAACTCTTACCGTTTTCAATTCCTCTGTATGATTCTTTTCTGGAAAACAGGACTGGAATTTAACCAGGCATGAAATAAATCAGGGATTACAAAACAGCATGAAATTCTGTTAAGATGGTCCTTCTGTTGTGGCGATACTGTTAACAAGGAGGGCTGATAAATGAAGGAGGGTACATGCTGAAATACACAAGGAATGATTTACTGATAAAGTTTATTTTACTGGTTTACAGGTTACACCTATCTCTTTATTTAAAAAGCTCTTTATAAACTTAAAAAGTTACCAGAGACAAAGCATTATATATATATTTACAATCTTCTCAACTGATCCCTAAATATCAATCTCTGTTATTCCCCTATTTGAACACTTCCTTCTTGCTCATTATATTTTAGCAGACAAAAGTACAAATATACCTACATACCTGCTGTACTGAGAGATCCTGATTTTTCAACAGTATTAATGCAAGGCTTTTCCAGCAAAGCAAGGATTCAGTGAGATTTTAAGTGGGCTTGAAAAAGGAAAATACCAAGAAGTTTTACGTGAGAGTTTTTGAGAAAGAAAGAGACAGGTACTATTGAAATAAAATTGTAAATAACGGTTTTGCTAATATATTTTGACCAAAAATTTATCTTTGTTCAGTATTTCTTTCCAGCTACTTTTGTACTGAAAGTACATACTACTATCTATGGTAGTAGTATGACAAGTAAGTGCAGCTCCTTTTAAAGACACAGTTTATATAGGTTTATTATCAGCAGAATAATGGTACTGCTCAAGTATTTTCCATTCAAGTTACCACTGGTTTGTAACTGATCCAGAGAATTTTACTCACCCTTTAATACATGCCTCCAACCCATATGCATATAACAGGTATCTAGAACTTACAGTGACTCAATCACAGCAAATCAAGTTTCAAATATATGGCAATACAAGCAAGACAACTGATAATCTATGTACCTCAGCATCCTGCTATGCTGAGTAGATTTGTTTCATAATGGACATTCTCATTGAAATATAGACACTGCAAAATAGCAGCTCTTTATATGTGAACAACACTTGTTCCTTTTTTTCGTAATATTTACAGCTTGCTATTTTGCTGGAACTGAGACACCAAGGAAAGAACCTGCTCTGAGGCTTTAATCTGTTTACTCCCCAGGTACGCTGCACTATTACTGGCTGTACTCTCTAAGAAATATCGGTAGTTTACCATCATGCCACAAGAAGCAGCAATGCCCCGAGGGCTTGTGTCCGCCATCCAGTTTATCCGCCACATCACAGAGCCATTCTGAAGATGAAAATTTGCTACTGGATTAAGAGCATAGCCACGATGTTTCTCTCCATATAAATACCAGGCACAGAGTCTCATAAATGGTGAATGGAGCACTTTAACTAATTCTTCTGATCTCACCCACTCATTGTTATTTAAGAGTTTCTTTAGTGTTTCACTAGTAGAGTCTCCTGTGATATCAGAGATTTCTTGCCATTCTGATTCTGTAAAAAGTTCATTTCTTTCCAGTTCTTTTGCTTGTGAGGAGAGAAGACCAACAAGCCATTTTGTGAACCCTGGGATAGGTGAAAGAGTGGAAAAAGCTTTTATCTGAGGAAGTTCTTTCTGCAGACAAAAGGAGAGAAAAAAATTCTTGAGTTTTGTCATGACTGACAATGAGAAGTTTGAATGAAAGAACAACTGATACCCTTTACTCGATGTCAAGTGAAGACCAAGATTCTGGGAATTAACTGATTCACAGACAAAAAAAATCACCCTGTCAGTAATGGGTTTGTGACTAGAAAGCAGTTGGAGGCTCTAAGAAAATTTTAACACTGACTAAATTACAGTCCATACACATAATCTATTTAAAAGTACTTACCAACACTACATTCTGTATATCATTTTACAGGCAGAAATAAACAAATATGTGTTTATTTTTAAAAAATATTACTCTTCTGAATAACTTCTTTATGGCATATGGTTGCAAGTTTCCAAAACCTTTTAATTAACATTTATTTTTCATATGTAACTATCTTTTTTTGAATCAAGTGCAGTTCATTATTTCAGCCTACAGTAAAATCAGGAAAGGTACAACTTCTAGATTTTTATGGAAAGAAGTATTTCCTGAAGTTTTGAAAAAGGTTCTTTATATAGGTCAGCTATTTTTCATGCTATTTACAAACTATAAACTACATTGATAAAATAGCAAGATAATATATACTTGCAGTCAAAAAATTAATCACACAGTTTAATACTTGTTTTAACAAAATAAAACTTCTGTACTACTAATTTATGAGTAAAAACTAATTATTTAATCATGTAAAGGAAAACATACATAAGGAAAACTGTGTGTTAGTTTCGGGGCACACCAACCTGAAGAACAGAGAAGGTCGTTAAACTCACTGTCAGTTGGAATTAACAAAAATTACATCAGGCAATCCTGTTGAAGTAGTAGCAGGGATAAGAATCAGAGGGAAGACAGAGCTGAACAGAAACAACCACAGTGTTCTTTCAATTATTGTTCATATAGGAAGCAGTGGTAAGAACATATATATATCACCATTAGAGAAGCACCTCAATGTCAACAGAAGATTGAATTTAAATGACTACAAAACACACTTTTTCTACTCTGAGTATTACCCAGATAACCATTAAAAAGTTACCATTGCTCAGATGCCAACTTACACCAGCAAATGTTAATGGAACACATGCTGCTAGGTTGTTTGAATCACACCTGCGCTGTTGCATCCCCAGGTACCGCTGTGCTTCGCACAACCGTGACATCTGCATTCCGTTTCATGAGGATGCAGAAGCCAGGGCACGCAGGCCTGGCACACCTCTGCTAGCCTGGAGCCAAGCACCATTTCTAATAACTTTGGTAACTGGAATAAAATTCAGCTGGTTATTTACGTCTTTTTCCTTCCAACAGAGAGCTTCCCAAACAGCTTACTGCTGTTCTGCTGGCTTCCAGCATGACAACACACCCAGTCACCTTAGATCTACCACCTCTTCAGTTTTGTGACTTACAGCTCCCTAAACTGGGTAACCTCACTTGCTCCCCTTATTTGAAGTTCTTTGAAAAGATAACTTACACAGATATGTAAGGCAAATAATTCTTCTTTTGGGATCAGACAAGAACAAGAAAAGCAGACCAAGGTACAAAAAACCACATTTAACCTCCTTAGAGAACTGAATAAAGAAAAAAGTAGATTATTTTATAAAAACATTCATTTCTGTATCCTACTGAACAAAACAAGCATTTCTGTAATCAGAGTGCCCAGGAGTTCCTGACTGTGTCACATTCCCAACTGCTATAGCTACCATGGTCACGACAGTGCAATACTGGTTAGTTAAGCTGTGATCTCCTGTGACTTCTTGAAGTCTCCACTAAAGCAGAGAATGATTTTATTTTTAAGAGTAGTTCTGAAGCATAAGTATGTGACAAGATTTGTGAAATATAACTATCAGGTTTCATTGCATATGCATTTCATTAAAGTATTCTTTGTATAGAAAGAAATGTCTGTGGAAGGCAACTTCTGCTGAAATCTTAGCACCCCTTTGTATACTTTTAGAGAATACAACATTTATAAAACATTTATTAGTGTTGTGCTCTTACTGCAGACCATGGCTACAGAGTCATGGATATAGAAAATATGTTTTAATTAAAAGAATGTTTCTTGGAGTAGACAGATCAGCCTTTTTGTAAAAAGTTTCCCCTCTGCTTTTGAAAAACAGAGCAATGACCATAGTACATTTTAAAAAATATGTATCTGGGGGCAGAAAAAGGGGAAAAAATAAGAATAGAACAAAGCAACTCCAACTTTCCCTTCCTAACTCCATGTTAAATACTTCTCCATGGATATAAAGACTATCCTCAAATCAATTTAAAATAACTTTATAAAATTTGAATACAGAATCAAATCTACTCATTATATCTTCCTTGAATCACCTTTCATCCGCCTCCTTGTGGGGTTTCTCAACAAAGGAGTATATCCAACCATCACATCTGTAATTCACTTGTCTTTAAAGCAGCAGGACTTTAATTAGTATAGTAGAGTTATGATCAATGCCCCCTTGTCAGCTACATTTTCCTTGATTCAACACTAGCTCCCACCAAAGACAACACAACCAGCACAAAAACACAGATCTCCTGGAGAAGGAGGGAGAAAGATGGCACAGAAGTAAATTTTTAAAGGCTAATGGAAAAATATTTCAAGATATTTGTTCCTGGAGAAAAAGCTGATAGCTTTCAGTTTTGTCAAGATGGCAATGAGGAGCATCACTTGCTACCTTCATTTCTCCATCAGCGCACTGAAAGCTAACCAGTGGTGACCCTCCGACGACCGGCCGTAGCTTAGCTGCTGAGACCGCCTGCTGTCAAGTAATTTCATCTTTTGCCATGGCTTAGATGAATTTCTACCCAGAAAGGAGGGCCACAGTTCCCTTCTGAAGATTCAGTGACCCAGTACCCTTCTGTCTGCCCACACAATAAAGATGGATGACAACTCAGCAACTGTCAACGATGTGATAGACCTGCAAATGAACCTTAAGGTACAAAAACACAAACCTGTAATAATGAGAAGTACCCTTTTCATGTCAGCATTCTCTTAAGGATGCTCCCAAGGCCCTCCCAAAAGACACTGAATTTCAAAACAGGGTTTCACTCTTGCATGTCTTCATTCCCTGTTGTGCTTTAAAGTTCATCTTTAGTCCATCACACAGAGAACTCAAGAGACATGGGTGAGATGGTAGAAGTTTTCAAATTAATGACCTATCAAAGAGAAATCCTAGATGTTCTGCTGAAGGGAGTATAGATATTACAATTGTGCAGTGGAGGTGAAAAAGAAGAGGAAAAAATAAAGAGAAAAAGAAAAATGTTAGAGGCTATTTTCCTCTAGTTATTATTCTAGTTAGAATCCCTCTAGGTATTCAAGGAACACAGAACATGTTTCCTTTTGGCCTGAAGATGGCATTGTATTCCTTAAAGGTGTTCTTTTTTTCCCTAACTATATTACTAATCCTATAAAAGATAGTGCCTTTGAGAACATACTGCTTAGGTCTCTCTCACAAATTATTCACAGATGTTTGGGGTTAAAACCTGAGAGGAAAAGAAGGAAGGTAATGTTGAAATCTGAGAAGCAGAAATTCTTCTTTCAGATAAAAGAAAAAACTTACTGGACCAAGAGAAAAGGCTGCTTACCAGAGAGTCAAGTCTCAAAGTCTTCTGCACTACCTCTGCTAAGAAATCAGAGTGTCTGAAAATACTATTTTGCTACTTAACAGAGCTAAAAACCAGGGCTTTTCACACAGGTGCTAAGCCATGTCCATTGCTTCCATAGGGTAACAACCCCAATTTCACTTCCCAGTTTGCAAAGCCAAGAAGTTACCAATGCACCATCCACAATCAGAAAAGTGAGAATGAACAATTCGTGTATTAATAATAACCACTGCGAAGTTCCTAATTGTCCTAACTGACATTTTTCTTCCTTGTGATGTCGACTGCTCCTTGTTTATCATTCACTTTCAGACGTGACCTGTTCACCAAGGTCAACCCAAAATATTTATCAGGAAGTTAGAAGCTCCTACTCTATTAATAAAATGGGAAGTTGTGCATACTTTTTTCTTCTACAGATAAGACATGGGAAAGTGACCTCATTTTGAAGCCACAGTACAGGCTACTATGTATCTGATAAATGCTTGAGTTTAGGAGCTTATCTGAGGTGGCCATTTCTTGCAAAAAAATAAATAGATGCAGCAAAGTGTGCACATTTATGTTGTTGCTGAACTGATGTGCTGGTTTCTACGGTGAAGATCCATTAACGTTTATTTTCTTGTCAGAAACTCACACATCATTAAGAAACAGCTGTTCGTTTTGGTTTGGGGTGGATTACCGAGTTTGGTCATCTTTCAGTTTGTCTTCTTTTTTTCATTGTAGAAGAGCACAGATTTCTCCTATTACCCACACCTCATCTCAAACTGTCTTGCACTCTGAAAGCTGTAGTCCAAGGTCACATTTTTAATCTATTAAAGTAAAGCCTGTTTTGGAAATTATGATCTCCCTAGGTCACCTAGATCAAATTAAGGTAGCAATTATCAACACACCAACCAGAAAGCTAAAATCTGCTGCCAATTGTTAAGCATTCTATGGAGTCACATAGCAGATATCAGTTTTCTCCCTCTAATGCCACAGACTGTAACCTTCTAAGCAGTTTTCTCAAAGGCTACACACCACAGCTATCTGTGTCTGTCATCCGCAGTCTGAACTGCTATGATGTACTTTCCACAGTGCTACAGACCAATTAGAGTGGCTACAAATGCATTCTGAATTAAATGTCTGTCTAATGAGAAATCTATCTGTCTACACATCCACCAGCATCTATCAGCTCACTAGAAATCACAGAATCACAGAACGTTAGGGA
>NW_010158008.1:0-23192 GCF_000695765.1 Mesitornis unicolor
TACACGCACAGATATCTAAACATTCAGAAAAATGTAAATTAATTATATCAGCTCTACTCTTTTCTGTATTTGTTTGACTCTTGTGCTTCTGAGACATGTATAATCATCCTGAACACAAATTTCTCCTGGTCCTCAGGTTTGGACTACATGATTTTGTTGTGGACCCCAGGGTCCTGCATTGCTTTGATCAGACAGGGACTGGTTGTGTGTTGCAGGAGGCAAACTCCTGTAGATCATTCTGCATGGCACAGTCATAGCAACCTGCACACTGTTTTCCCCTATTACTGGTGCGGTTGAGCCCCATTTCTGTGCTTGGTCCTGGTTTAGCCATCTGTTAAGAGAGCAGTGGGAGCAAGAGCACAAGGAAAGTAGCTGATAAGCATGAGAATTGTTTTACAAAAGAGTAAAATATATATTTAGACTCCTGTCCTCTGACAAGGAAGTGGGAGGCTAGTATTTTTGTCATAACTATTAGAGTTATCCCCCTTCTTACCTCTCTGAGCCCACAAGCATATCCCTCTGAACTAATCTTGGCTCTGTGCTCTCTTTTTTGTGACAACCAGACCTTATGTTTCTTTGAATGGCAGTGCAGCAGTGCTAACTTCAGCAGCATGAATACTGAATGGTCTTAGAGTAATTGCCAGTGAGAAAATTTCTTCTGTGCACAGTTACTCTCCCGTCTTCAGCTGCTGTCTTAGGCCCTTTCTGGCAGAAGGCAGAGGAAGCTGCTGAAGGTCCATCCTGGCAGGACTGTGCTGTGGTTGGTCAGTCTTCCCAGGCAGATGGCAAACCAGTGCCCTGGCTGCCTCCAGAAATGCGGTTCCACATCGGCTCCTCTCGGCCTTTCCCACAAACCCAGGATGTGATTAAAAAATCAAAGACTTCTGAGGAAGATGTTTAGAAATAGCTTCCCATATACTTTGCTATGAGGAACAACTGTATTATTCTCAGCTGGTCCATTTAAAATATGGCATTTAAATTATCTTCCCTTTTAATCCTTTTTCTTTTGATTATTGCACATCATAATCGGAAAGGGAAAAAGAGAGCAGAAAAGGTGTTAAAACACACATCTTCTTTGTGTACTGTTATTTAATCTCAAGGTTCTTTCTGGCATCTCAAGTCACAAGTTACACCTTGAACAGCATACAGATAAGAGATTTGACTAATGTTTAAGACTATTATTAGGAAGTGACTGCAGTCACTGTTTTACCAGGAGAGCAGCTGCTAGATGAGATATCCATTCACAGGGAGCCAGCTAAAAGCAGCACTCCTCTGCTGTTCAATCTGACCCGGGATTCCCAGCCCTTCTCTTGCCTCCTGGTCATTCCTAGGCTTTGCCAGTTGTAGAAGTAGGGAGCACTGGCCCCAGAATAAGACTTCTCCAGGTACTTGAAGACTGTGATTATTGAGGATGCAGAATAATTATATAAGGTGGTCTAAAATATATTATGCAGACAAGTAGGGTAAAAGCAAGCTGTAGAAATGAGGCTGAATATTAGGGTGTGCTTCTCAATAGTGACTAGATTTATTTTTCAAGGAAATTGCTGCAGCCTTACTGTCCAAAGTAATATAAAATAAGTTAGGATAAACCACTTGAAAAATGCTCTACAGTGAACAATCCTACTTGGCCAGGAACTATGCTCAATGGTCTTTTTCTGGCTGTCTAACAATAATATTTTAAAATCCTGGCATACTTACTGTTTGAATTATGAAATACATTAAAGACCCTAAATACAGATATCTAAGTTAATGACATACTGCTTTGAATGCTACCACAGAAATGCTGAAGAAACAGGTGGAAGTTATGGATGAGAATGGCATGCACAGGGCAAACAGACACCTGCTAACCATATTTGTGGTCTCCTAATTGGAGAGTACCTCCAAACTGGAAAACTGTCTTATTTTTGCATTTGGTGATCGTGAACTGTGCTACCCATGTGCTATCCATTTATTGCACTGGAAATATTAAAATAAACTTCCAAACTAATAAGTAACAGCATATGAAAAGAGCATGTTGCTTTGCTGAAAATCTTAGTATAGTATTAACTGTGGATCTTATTAATATCAGTGGTTTCTCACTCACTTCCATGATCTACCTTAGAAACTGCCCTCACCAATGTTACAGAATAGAAATTTGTGCTCTAATGTATGGGAAATATTGGTTGCTATAAAACTTTATCACATGTTTTCATAAAACCATATAAAACTGATGCTTTGTAATCTGAGCATCATTTCTCAACCGTATGATAACTGAATACTTGTAATCACATGTACATTGCTTGGCTTTACACTTGCAAGATTTTTTTTGCAGTTGCTACAATTTCATCAGCTTATTTAAATATGTCTGTACTGTAACACTATTACAACTAACTCAGAGCACTTTTATGCAGCAGCTGGCTTGATTCTGCAATAAGCACAATAAATAATTTAATGAACATCAAGAGTCTCACTGAACTTTGTAGAACTCTGCATGTGTAAAACTATCCTTGAATGTTAATATTTACAGGACTGGTGCTCATTTCTATGCTCTTTCAGTTCGTTGATTAAGGACCTTTGGACAAATAGAAATATGTTGCTAAAGAAACTCCTGTATTCCGTTGTTCAATGACTCTTTTGTTTAGTGAGATATCTGTTTTGCAAATTGAACCAGGCTGGTAATAACCATTTCAATACTCTGTCTCCTGTCCACTGTTCACATATCACAGTTCATAAATGTTCAGCTGGAAAAAAATTTGTTCCATTACATTCACCTTGGCTTGGCTAAATGTTAGTGCTGAAAAGATGTTTAAAGTCAGTGAAACATTAACTGAGAGCACTGGAGTCATATTTAATCAATGCATTCACTACCAGTGTCATTTGAGCTGTTTATTCTGATTATGAACTTTAAGCCATGATCCAGCCGCAGCACTGTAGCTCTGAAATTGAAGCAATTGATTCAGCCAATATAAGTCCAGAGAACCAATCGCCCATGATATTTTTAAGATAAAATGTGTATTATCTTCTCAGTTGCAAAAGGTAGAAAAAAATGGTACTAACAAATACTTTGCAAGTTAAATGCAGTCCCTGCTTTAGTGCAAAGGAAATGACAAGAACTTCTGAGCAACGCGGGAGCATGTTAGAAGTGGCAATTTGATCCCTAGCCCTTCAGTGACATGCAAGAAAATATTAGTTGATATGCCAAAGCATAATGGGGGGCTTGGTTTTCTGGCTGTCTCTCCACTCTCCTCCTGATCTGTGGAACCAGCTGATACACTGACACCGAACCCAGAGATTTATTACTGCTGGTTACTAATAGCAGTTCTAAAGAGCATTGAGGAGCACTGAGCTGCACAATTGAATGTGAACACGGTAAAGCTGGTAGGTTTTTTCTTAACTTGTGCTTAGGTCCACCAAGTGGATTTGCATTTACATTTTGCTTTGATGCACAATAATTGTCCCTGCAATAATGTTTATGGCTGCTGGATGATAAGCCTAAGGTGTTCAAGCCTGGATCACTTCATGTTGTGGTAGAGGACTGGGGAGTTTATCAGATACCCTAGTAAATCTGCACCAGTGTCTCTTAGGCTGTGTTCCAGGTCTTCTTGATAGAAATATTGATATGTATCACACAGCTGCCTTCTTGCTGTGTGGTAGTAAGACAGTGTGTGGGGAAAAAAAGGTTATGAAAGTCTCTTATTGTTCATAACACCTGGGAATTGTATCCTTTTGAGATACTTAGTGAATTTACAATTGCTTCCCAAGATTTAGATCATAGTTGTCCTCTCTCAAGAACAACTAGCTAAGGCTTTTTGTGGTCACCCATTTTGTTCTCCTCCACAGGGATGGTATCTGTGTCTTAGTCTCACCTGACTGCCATCTGTCTATCCACAGTCTCTCTAAGGCACCTGTCACCTTCTTGCATATGTGCCTCAGCGTACTGCAGTCAGTCTCTAGGAAATGTATCCTCTTCTGACATGCCAGCAGTGGGCTGCTCCTTCTCTATTTTTTCCCACATGAGATCCAGGGGAAGACCAGGTGCCATATAGACTAAGGTCTTTTTCCTCTCAGATGTATCCAAAATAGATACAACTTTGTAGAAGATACAACTTCGGAGAAGTGAGAGACCTGTTGATAGTACTTGGTTTACTCTCCTTCCATCTTTGGAAACAGTGGGAGAAAGAAGCAAAAGAAGAACAGAGGAGCTCTACCCTCAACTCCTTTCTGCAACACCATTTTGGTATTTGACCATAGAATCATAGAATGGTCTGGGTTGGAAGGGACCTTAAAGATCATCCAGTCCAACCCCCTTGCCGTGGGCAGGGACACCTCCCACCAGACCAGACTGCTCAAAGCCCTGTCCAACCTGGCCTTGAGCACTTCCATGGAGGGGGCATCCACAACTTCCCTGGGCAATCTGTTCCTGTGTCTCACCACCTTGAAAGTAGGTAATTTCTTCCTAATATCTAATCTAAATCTGCCACCTTCCAGTTTGAAACCATTACCTCTTGTTCTACACCATGGGACTTCCAGACCAGATAGCAACCTAAGAAGTGTCTCCTCTGACCTCAGGCCAAGCTTAGACCTTAGAAAACTTGACTCCTACCTTATCTTTTCCTCTTTTTCTGTAGCCTGACCTTGGAGGTAGACATCCCATTCACAAAGGAGCTGTCAATAGAGCTCACTTTCTCCAGGGAAGCCTTTCCTAAAGGATTTCCTAGTTAGCCCATTCTGTTGACGGATTTATGTGTTTTTCTGACCAATCTGCATACAAAGCAACTGTAAAAAGGCTTCTGAACTGGTGTCTTGTCAACATTGTTATGTGCATATCATAATAAGGTACAACAATCATGACAGAGCTATAAAAGGATCTGAGAAAAGTTACAGTCTTCCTGTCCATAGTTTCTGTAGCTTAATTTGAAATATAACGGACTTACTATGCATGATTTTTTTCTGCAGTCTTTGTATCTATAGTCATGAGAATTGGGGATAGGCAGGGCTAGATTAAAGGTTTCAGCCTGGCACCAAATTGGTATTGGGCTCCTGACTCAGGCTTTATGGAAGTAAAATATTAAAATGGACAGATATACACCTATATTTAAAAAAAAAATGTACTAATGTTTTGCCATTAAAACTCAAGGTCTTTTTTAATGAGCTAGAAAATAAAGACAAATTTCTTGGGACTCTGTTTGCTTTGAGGCTATGATTATTCTCATCCCAAACCAGGCCAATGCATTTTGTTCTGTGCCACCTATGTCCCTGCTTCAATCATAAACTAAGACTGAAAAATGAAAATATTAGTAATTGGAAAATATAATCCTCTGGATAGCACCAATCCAATAATCTTAATAAAAATAGGTTTATTACAAACATTGCCTGAACCTTACTGGGAATTATCTTTTCAGAAAAAACACTCGAATTCCCTTACAGCTGCTCTCTTGATCAACTGTCCCCCTCGATACTATTAATCATCATACTATACAGTGCTTATTCTAAGCATCTTTTTCCACTTTGCTTTCCAAACTTCCTTTCCAATTTTTCCTTGTTTAGAAGCTCTCAACAGTCCTTTATTGTCCTTCTGCAAGCCCACCTTTTCTCCTCTTCTGCTGTCAGCCCCTTTTCTCAGATGAGATGACTAAAACTAGGGTATTTCCTCAAGGTGTGGAAAATACCACAGGTGAATATTGTCTTCCTCAGCTTTCACATATTACAGTAGAGGTTCTTTGTGCACAATGCTTGTGAAGGTTGCTAGACTGACTCTCTTGATAATGCATTCTTCTGTTCACAGCATCGTTTCAAAATGGTAGCTGCAGTGCAAACCTCCATTGCCATGCCAGCTTGCAAATATTCTCACCTACCCCTCTAATGATGAGCAGATCACTCTGCCTCCCTGCCTCTATCCTCTGTGTCCTGACTATCAACAAGGGAGCTAATTAGTGTCAGTCCTGTTTGTTTGGTGACACCTATTTACTAAGGACTAGAATGAGCCTTCTTTAACAGCAGTGGTAGCTGAAGGTCATATAAGAAAATCAATCTTGCCTAGATTTGTAACAAGGGCTGTGATTTTACGTACAGCTTCATAGTAATAGGATCACCTGTAATGGCATAATATTTTAAAATGTTATTCAGTAATTTCTACTTAATGTTCACACAACTATTCATTTATGGCTGTTGATATTCTTTTGCTCTAATTTCTGAATTTTCTGTGTGGTCTCAGTCAGTCTGGAATCTAGCTATGTAATTTAAATGATTGGTTTTTGCAGTTTAAATTAAATCATTTTTCTGTTGTACTTCCATTTTTTAAATATCTCCTGAAAAAAATGAACATATGAACAGAAGGCAATGATACTGTCACACATGACATGCAATAGCAATGTCATGGTTCAGTCATAATTTGAAGACGAAATACTCTTAGGTAGGAAATGCCCATATTTTCAGGTAAAACCATCTGGCACGTAGAGATTTGGGGGGTGTGTGTTAGGAGCCCAGAACAGAGGGACAGTGCTCATTTAGCTTCAGCCATCCTCTCAGCAACTGTGTGGTCAGCACAGGCAGCCATGCTCCATGCCATGCTCACACTGCTCTCTGCAGTTGTGGTCTGTGTCTAATTTTTGCGGCTGTTGGTTTCTGCTCTACCTAAGGTCTGATTCCCAGGACTCTGCCTCGAGTTTTTTGTCAGAGGCAGTTATTTCAGCCTGACACAGACAGCTGCCCAGGCCCGCAGCCCAGCCACCTCCTGACTTCTGCTCTCTAGCACCTCCCTGAACTTAAGCCCGGCGCCATCGGTTTCCAACACAGCTATGATGCCCCTACCTAGCATTAAGATCAGCTTCTCTTAACAGGATGTAAAAGCCTGAAAACAACTTAGAGCTATTCCCTGAAAGGTTGTACAGCTGAGTACTTAGTTTCCTTGCAACTTTCTTTCAAAGCCACTTTACTGCTTTCCCCCTTCACTAATGGATTTGGTACTTCAGAGCTCACACATGCTGCAGTGCTGACACTGTCTGCCTTTTGCTGCTTGCCGTCTTTGCTCTGCTGCTTATCTCGTCCTCTCCTCCAAACCCTGGGCAGACTCTCGCCAGTTCAGATTTTACATGTCCAGCACCTCTGCCTTCTTGGCCAGTCATAATTCTGTGTTCAATTCTGTAGGAGTCTCCCTAGGGTCTAATATTTGAATTTTCTTTCATTGGGTTTTATTCCTATGTCCTATCTTAAAAGAGCAGAAGACTGTATTATTTTCTCTTGCAGTAATGTTACTTTTCTAGTCTTTTCTTCATATCTACCATAGTCTATTGCATTGCAACACATCTTCTTGTAGGGTGCACCTTTTTTTTAATACACCCTAATCTTCATATGCTGCAGTTCTGGTTTGAATGATTGCTACTCTTTAGCAAACATAAAAAACCTTATTCTGTATTTAGATAATTCATAAGAAAAACTTGTTCCTTT
This sequence comes from Mesitornis unicolor, assembly GCF_000695765.1. Taxonomy (NCBI): domain Eukaryota; kingdom Metazoa; phylum Chordata; class Aves; order Mesitornithiformes; family Mesitornithidae; genus Mesitornis; species Mesitornis unicolor. The sequence continues at coordinate 7,426 of NW_010158008.1, forward strand.
TATTTCTAGCAAATTCCTATCAATACCCTAATATACAAATTGTATAAAGATAAGCTATTCTTATCTAATGGTTTCTAGGAGTTTAAGACTGTCTCAGCAGGAGTTGCTGAGGGATGAAACTTCTAATGATGATTTAAAGCAGTGAAGTGTGTAGGCTGAAACTGAAATAATTATTGCTGTAACCCTCTAAGCACTCTAAGTTTCTCAAGAGAAAATACTTTGTTCAGAACAGACCCTGAACAACAAAATGCTAAAAAAGTAAAATAATAAAAAAAACCTCAAACCCTTGGAGCAGGATGATAATTTAGAGCTAGAATCAGTATAGTGCGAGGATGTTCTCAACAACTGTTCACAAATGCATCAGACATCACAATTAAAAAGAAATAATAATTATGGCCCCATTCTAAAGTATGTAATATTCTATTCCATTCCATAAGCCATGAACACTTTTAAACCATCAGTGTAATCTACAAACCTATATTTACAATATTAAACTGGATGTTCTGCCTTTTCAATAACTGTCATCTCATCTCTATTATTTTCACCTCAGACTCTAATTGTTTCTTTTATAGGAGCTAACCTACCAGTGTCCTTGGCAGTACAGTTTATGGCTCATGCATTTACAGTAATTGTTTGGGCAATTTGCCACACAGTATAACAATCTTCACATCACAACCAGTTTTTATAATAAACAGCATTAGCTGTGAAAAATACAAGTGATGCATGATTCTTATGGTAGATAAAGGGCACTGAAGATGCCCTTTAGAAAAAGAAAGGAAAATGCTAAAGCCTTGAACTGCTTGAGAAAAATACTGATGTCACAATAGAGCTAATTAATTTGATGGTACAAACAAGAGGGGGAAAGCGCCTTGCATTCATTAGTGTCGATTCCAAATGAGAGCATACCGTTCATAAAAATAATATTCTGCGTTCGTTCAGACAAAATGTGCAGGTAAACAAATCAGAAATAAGCACCAGTTCCTGCAATAACTATGATTTTGCTCCTTGGCTTTATCAAGGCCCTCTCCCTTCTTTAGCCGCAGGGAGCTCAGGGCCTGGGTAGGTGCAGCTTGCAGGTAGGCCTCTGGACGAGGCCAGACCTGCTGCCCACCAGCTGGGCTGTTGGGCACTGCTGGGCACTGAAGCCGCTGTGTGTGGTACCTGTCTGCTCCTGGGAAGATAAGCACTAGCTTAAGAGCTCTCTTCATCACACATAAGTGGGTGCGTATAAAGATTTTCCACTGCATGTGACACTGCTGCAGGCATTTTGTAGATTCTCAGTTTTCAAGCACCCAGAAATAAGAGGTCAGGCATTGCTCGGTGAGGAGGCTGTTTGGCACACCTCCAGCAGTCACACTCTCGTACATTAGAAATTCTCCAGAGGAGACGTAAGGTATATGCCCTCTTATGCCAGTGCCTTATGCAGGTAACTCTCAGCCTCCTTGTCATCTCCATGCCGCCTTATGGAGCCTGAATTTTGCTGAGGCACAGTGAGGCAAGGACCCAGGAAGCACAAAGGTGGCATCGAGCCAAGACTTGAGTTAGGCTGTGAATTCTCTGGCAGCACCAGGGCTTGAGACTAATATTTATAGGGTGCTAGAACCACATGGGATAAGAAATCTTGGAGTGGTTGTATTATAACAATATAACTTCAATGGTTGTTAACACAGCATTGATTTAAATCAGTCAGAGACTTGTCCCTGTAGTGAGTTTTGCACTGAGCCTTATGGAGCCAAGGAATGAGTTTATCTTTACTCGTTAAATATCTAGTTCATATATTCAGTGAGGGAGATAGACAGACTAGAATTAACTATGGAGTCCCCATCACAAGAGAAGTCAAAGTCTGCACTTTGGAGATCCACACACTGGGATCCTTGGCAGCTCCCAAACCCCTTTTTTGAGTTGTCATATGAAGACAGAGAGGTCAGGACACAATTTGGCTCTAGATTCCAGAGAGTGGGTAGGATGTATCATCAATGGTAGTCTCACCATTGATAATGAAGCCAGAACCAAGGTTATGTTTGTAACATTTTTTTAATAGTACCATTTTTTTCCCTTCTTTTTTTTTTTCTTTCCATGAATTGGTTTTGCTAATATTTTCTCCCCAGTCCCACTGGTATTTTAAGACCAGTATAAATAAAGCAACATTTTAAATGTAATTTTCCAGTAAGCCAACTGTTCATGGAGGGTTATGTTAGTAAAAAAACATGTGTTGAATTCTTACTCTACTGTGTCTTACAAACAATTTAATAGAACTTTAAAGCTCTGTTTAGAACTTTATACATATACAGTCCTTCCTACTTCTTTCCAAAATTCCTTCTTCCTTAGAAATTTATTTTTATTGTATGTATGTGGGTTTTGAATAGCACTGCATACAATACTACTGAAGTTCAGAATTACATCTGTAAAATCCTTTATTTAGTTTCTCATCAATGTTCTTTTAACCCAACTCTTCCAAATGTTTTACAGGCTTTCTGCTTCCAATGTGAATACGAAATATTTTTCAAATAATTTTTTTTATTGCTTTAGTTTTCTTTAAAAAATGTAGCTATTTCCTTCTCTGCTTCCTTTTGACATGACATCTGCTGCTAATGATACAAAAATAACCAAACCCAATTGCCAGCCCTTCCCTCCCCACATGACCCTCCTTTCTTCTCCAGTAGCTGGGGTTTCAGTTCTGTGCAGGATTCCTGTTTGACTCCAGTGGCATCTCAGACCTGAGCACTTACCTGCACTAATTTACTTTTTGCTCATCTGCTTCTCAGTAAAACATTGTTGACACATGAAACTACTTCTTTTCAAGGGTCTCATATGTTATTTACATCCCAGTGGCATCATTCTTCAGCAAGGCTGGCTATTTTCAGCACCAGATTCAAAAGCACTGGTTGTATCGAAGGTTGCTGGTGTATTAAGCTACACTTAGGTTTAGAAATTTGACCTGAAATTAAAATAGAATTACTGTTTGCTTAGCAACTTCAATCTTGCCAGCTCTTTTCATGAGAACATTTTAGCTTCACTTCAACTTCAGGGTGAAAGAGGAATGTTTTGATTTTGAATCCACCTTGAAGTGAAAACCAGAAGTGTGAAAGGTTCTGTGAGAACCTAAACCTATCTGGATTTTTAAGTAAAAATGTATTGAAATCTTTTTCCCTTCTCACATGTTTTTAACTTAATATATGAGAAATATGTTCTTTAAATACTTTAATGTCCTCACATCTCTGTAAATTTTAGACTAAATAATACATTCCCACATTTTCTTTTAAATATGAGATAGTATAAAATTGTTCAGGTTGCATTAATTTCTAGAGTTTTACAGGTACATTTTCATTTTTCCTTACTCTGTACTCCAACAATTTTAGCCTTTTCCTACATTCTGTAAAATAAATATCTTGTGATTTAGGTATTAAGATCTAGCATAAATGGATATAACACAGAACTATGTGAACGGTGCTGCAGGTTATACAAACGTACAGTCACAACTTCTGCCAAATATTGGTATGTGAATTAAAACCACAACAAACTATAACAACCTCACCCATTATGAAGAGATTAGTAGCTCCTGGCTATAGTCCCGAACCTATTTCAGACCAGACCAAAGCACTTGCTGTTCCACAGTGAAATGTGCGCTCCTGAAAGCATAACTCTCAGGGCATATAGCTGCAAAGGAGCATTCGAAATAGGGCTGGACTGGGACTGTGGGACTATGAAGTCTTATCCCCTGGGAAATGTGTTGCATAATCCTGTTCACAAAAATATATCCATGTTTCCATACCAAGACCTTCTCAGTTTCTTGCACCTAGTTCTTGCACTGAGAAAATACAGGATATACTTTTCTAATGCTTACAGATCTTTTCCACAACAAATTTTTTTGTTAACTCTTTCTATTAATACATGAACTGAGTCTTCCTGCTTAATATATTTTCTGCCTTCTCAGTATTTACCCCTTTGCTATATTAATAGAGGGCACTTATTTCTCCTATCAGACTTTATTTTGCTAGACTGAAAATAGAAGTACTCAATTTGTCTCCTTGGTTAATACAGATTTTTCATCCTGCCAGTCCTCTTCTGCATCTGTTACAGTTTGAATTAATCTTTTTTGAACATCATATACAAATGTTCCAGAGGAGTTCTTACTTGTACATGGTGCTGCAACATGAATATTTCTTGGAAATCTTTCATTACTGAGAATATCTTGTCTGACACATTACTGCAGAACTCTGTTTTATTGCCATGGCCCTCTCACACTGGTGGCTTGGAAATGTTTTCTGCCAAAAAAACTCCTCTGATTTTTCTTGTTCGCCTGTTTCTTCCATTTTCTGAGCCCACATTTTGTGACAGAAACTCTTTCTAGTCCCTTAATGTATTACCCGGCACTTTATAATTTTGACTTTCATCCCTTATCTATTATTCGATCCTCCAGGCCACCCACTCCTTTTAATCCTCCTCTGTGTTGGTGATGTCTCCCAACCTCCTATCTGCCACAGATTTAATTTAACTTTGACTTTTTGTGCCTTGGTCTGTAATAACATGACTGAGTAAGTCTGATCACACGACTGGTCTTCTCCAATTCCCCAGCAACATCTGCCGGCTCCGTGCAGCCCAGCTCACAGGGTCCCGCTTGGCATCGAGCCCCTCTCCTACCGCACAGCTCTTGTACTCATCTCCCTCTTCTCCAGTTTAATTAACAAATTTCCCATGTGGCTGCACAACAAATGCTTTAATGAAGTCCAGATAGATTAGATAACTGATTTTTAGACAAGGGAAATACAGTAATCTTATCAAAGACAGATATTATCAGGTGATTCTGGCATTTTTATGCCACTTTCCATTTATCTGTATTTATTTTCTCATTTAAGTTTTGTTCTAAATTTATTGTGAAATCTTTTTGAAGACACCTGGGCCTGTAGTTGCCCTGACACTATTTGTCTTCTTTTTCCTAAATATAGCTGCTGCTTTTCCTACTCTACTGACGTTGTTGCAGTAGTATCAGGACCAATTTGACAGATTTGAATAGCAAAGATTGTAAAGCAATGTATGATTTCCTCTGTTAGGTCTCTCAGTATTTTGGTTTAGAGATTATCTGCTCCTCTTAAGTGGAGCATATTTAAACTCCAAGTTCTGCTCCCAGACTGGATAATATAATTTTCTATAACTCTGTTCCTATCAGTTATGTCCTGTAAGATCTCCATTCTTATAAGATTCTGCCCCACCACTATCATTGTGGTAGAAAAGTTCAGAAGTCTTTTGATTTTGGGGTTATATAGCGTTTATCCAAAATCTTGATCAAACCTCACTTCTGAAAAATGTCCCATTTACCTTAAAAAAAACTAATTCCAAATGAGTGGCATATCTCACTTTACCACAACCTTTTCTGAAGTTGAAGCAATACTGTTTATTTGCTAATTTTTTTTTCTCTCATCATTCATATGTTGTCTATCTATTCTTCATATCTTTAGGGTTCAAGTTTAACAATTTTTTCTGTGTTTGGGCTGCCAATTTCACATAACTTTGGAACTTCTGAACTTGATATAATGTCCATCAACTTTTCAGTCCTCTCAGCCTTATTACCCAGTCCTTGAACTTCCAGTTTTTTCTTTCTAAATGCAAAATTATAGTGATAACCTATTTTCATTCCTGCATTCTTTCTATCACTCAGTCCAAGTGAATGACATCATCAAGAATGAATCATATGAGCATAAACATTTCTTCTGAAGCTGGTAGAAATTCTTAAGTTAATGATGTACTTTATGAAGATGTGCCCTATTCAGCTGAAGGAAATAACGTGACTGAGTTTCAGCAGGTGTACAGGTACCTATGTTGGATGGCAACTGCATCAGCTGATATAATGGATTTTTCTAACTCATGTTGTTGTCAGAATGCCTGGATCACTGAAAAATAAAAGTAAACATTTTTAAACAAAACACAAATTTTGTGTCTCTCACTACAAAATGTAGGCACATTTAGAACCACCCTCCACAATACAGTGAGATAATTAATTTAGAAAACAGAAACTTAATTAATATTATGATTAAAAAATCTGTTCATAGATTTATGACAGTAAGCTGGGAACTTTTCAGAGAAATATGGAAAAAAACAGTTAATCAAAAAACTTAGTAACTGGACAAACACCTTCTAATTGCCACTGTTTGATGAAGGGGCTAATTTGTGTTGGCTTTTGGGAAGTATTTCAGTCTTTAGGATGTACATATATGTTTGAAATTGTTCTGTATTTGTATGCATCTGTAGTCTCAGCATCTTCATATCACTTAGACTGAAGTAGTGCTGTTAAATTACTATTGTTTTATGCTTCTTGTGATCCTCAAAGACTGGAGTACCAATATCCACAATATAGGTTAATTTTAGATTCTCACTAGAATAATTATATAAGGACAGATATTTCTAGTGTAGGAGTAAAATAAGGAAAAAAGCTGTTACAGTGAATTGCCCTGTACTCGGGTATTTGTAGGACAGTTGTGCACAAATAATGGGCTATAAACCAACAATCTTTCTAAAATTCAGTGCATCATGCAAGTCATATTACAAGCCTTGCAGTGTGGATCCAGGACGTGAGGCTGTATTATCATTGCTATTTATTACCTATGTCACAGTTGCAAAAAGAAACTTGCAGGCCAGGGGTCCAGATGCTACTAGAATAAGAGTTAAGGACAAATTCAACTCTAATCACAACAAAAGTAAAACTGAGGGTCTCAGATCACACACATCAGCCACTAAAACTCAATAGCTATGTTCCAGTTTGATTTTAGAGTTACAAGGTGAGATTCACTTAGCCAATTTCAGTTATCTAAAACATAGTTCCAGTCTAAGGCAGCCATGGTAGGTTCTCTTTATGGTCAGTCTTTCCAGAGGCAGAGAAGCTCTCTGAAGGGTATGCCACTCCATCTCACTTGTGATGTCCAAGACTGTGTCTGTATTTTACACTGAACAGACAGTAATCAAACCCAGAAATAATCACTGGGTAGGGAACAGGAGACAGGATCCAGTTTCTCTTTTCTCCAAGGAATGATGAGTCAGCTAAAGAGTAAGGGTCCTGCTTGTGCTTGTCCTTCAAGAGCAGTAGGCAAATCTGCCCTTCAGTTTCTCCTAAAACAGTCTGTGTCCTGGTAATCTGGGTACTTTTTGGATGTGTGTGCAGTGTGGTTTTTAATCTCATCTGCATCTTGGATGTAAGCTCTGACTGCCAGTAGACTATTATGTTAGTAATAGGCATCGACATCTCCCCTTCTTCTGGGAATGCTTCTCAAAAGAAAAAAATGTGTCAAACTCCATTACTTTAAGAAGTAGATGAGGGCCCCTTCTAGTAGAAAAGGATGCTATCTCTGATTCCCGAGAGTTGCATCCATATGGTTGAACGCTGCAGGTGGTCAGCTACATTCAAAGAAAAGCTGTGAGACATTCTCTTTTTTTTTCCCTTGGAGAGCAATGGAAGGTTCCCTGCTGTGCCCATGTAGTTTTGGGATCATTATTTTGGGGTGACTGACTCAGCTCATGTGTTATACATGTCTTGGGTCCTAATTTGGGGCTTTTACAGACACCCTATTAGCACCTAAATGCTTTAATACACCTGTCTCATGGTGAAGCCCCAACCTACACAGTGTCTAGGCTTATGGAAGCAGGTGGGTGAAAAAGATGCAAAAGGGCAAAAGAGAATTGGGAACAAGTTGTAAAAATATGACAATCATTTGAACCATAAAAAAGAACAATGATTTATAAATAATAAGCAGTAATGATTTATCTTAAAAGATCCACAGATCTACTGAAAATAGGATGAAATGCAGATTATAGTAACTGCTAGCAGGGGAAAGTACAACTTGGTGTGAGTAGGAGAGTGAGAAACATGCGTAGGCTGTGTATGTACCAGAATTCAAGAGTGACGTGACATTCATATGGATAACAAGAATACTCAGCATTATTGCAATTAATAGTGATAAAGAACTGTTGTGAGAGTGTTAAATCTTGTGCTTCAAGTACAGCTTCTAACAACAAAAGTCCAAGAGGAAATTAAATAGGACAGTTGAAATTACTCCAAGTATTTTCCTACAAGAACTTTATATCTTCCTCTGAAATATCTGCTGGTGGCCAGTGGCAGAGATCAGATGCTAGACCGGCAGGATCTTCTGTATGCATTAGTCTAGCAACTCCTGGAAATGCTGGATTTTAAAAAGTTGGTGACAGTTGATGTCTAGGTTCTTTTAGCAGAGTATAAATTTAGCATCCTCCTCCTGAATTAAGCACTTAGGTGGCAGAGCCAATGTTATATCAATTCAAATGAAAGACAGTAGGAGAAAATAGAAGGGGAAAAGATTAATATTTGAAAATTAGAAAGTAATTTTCAGTAACAGAGGTGGACGGCTGGTTGAAAAACACATAAATTAAGACCTGCAGAAAAAAAAATTGCTCCTCATAGAGAAGTCATTAGGAGTGATATAATAATTTACATTTTACATAAGTGACATAGTACATTTTTTCCCCTTTTCCACTAAAGGTTACATCCCTATAAGCACACAATTCAAACTGCTATCGCTTTGCATTGCTATTGATGAGGACTGTGGGCACTCAGCAGCTCTCTCCAGGTGTTTGTGGGGTTGGACCCAGCCTTTGTTTTCACAGCCAGCAAAGCAACAGCAAAAATTGCACTGGCTGCAGGGAAGCAGAATTTGCCTCTGCTGGCCAGGCATAGCTTAGCAACAGGATTTATACTGTATACATGCAGGGAGAATATTTTGGTTTATTTCAGGTGACAAAGATGTCTTTTTCTAGCAACCTCTGTGTACATACAAATATTTGAACAATATAAGCAAGAGGGAGGCCCGGTCTCCTGTACACATATATTTTTCCAGACCCTTGCCTGACCCCAACGTTATGCTCTCCTGTCACTGACCCATCTAATCACCTTTGTGCTGCTTTCTCGGAAAAGGCCTGGGAAAACCCATCAGCTTTGCAATGTAATCTGAAGGTCAACACATTTTCATTTTCTTGCCCAATTCTTTCATTGACCAAGACTAATATCACGTCACTCAAAAAAAGCTACATTTTATAAAGCTGTTGTTTTCAAATTTCAAACAGGATTAAATATTTTGTATCATTAACTAGCAGTCTTTATCGCTGAATCTAAGAGGAATTAGAACAATGATTTTTGCAGAATAACATAGGGAGTTTCTTTTTGTTTAACAGCAGAGAAGAAATATTGACAACATCTGACAATGACACATGGAATAATTCAAGGACTTCAGGTACAACACCGAGTTTAATTAGTTCTTCCTTACTGCACTTGTTAATTAAAAAATAGTGTAATAAACAACCTCATGGAAATGATTCAAGTATGTTTTTGTTAACTCTGTAGACACGAACATCCCAGAGATTGTTTGTTCACAAGCAGAAGACAAAGACACCAAACCAGCTAAAGAAAATACAGAAGATAAAAATGCAGAGTATAACCAGGGTGATCATGAAGATGATGAAAAAGAATTAGAGTTGCTGGTAAGTGTTATACAATTATATCTACAGTATTAAACGATATGAATCCATTTACGCTTCAAAGCTGGTGAAATGCCCCCTTTTAACAGAGCTGACTGATGTACTAATTTACAAATGTAAAGCCTTGGTCTGTACTTCCATTGAATCTCTAACTGATTTAACAATAGAAGGTGCTTTTATTTCAGTGTAGTGCATCAACTTTTTCTGGTCTTAAATTAATGACTTCTCCTTTTACTTCTTACCAAAGGCTCTAAATGACAGTTCGAAGGAATTAGAAGAGTAGCATTTCAAAAATCTCTCCTCCTAGTCTCTAGGATGGCAATATTCTTAAATGAATGCTTTGTATTTGGTAAAATTCTTATATTTATGGTACTGTTTGCTATTGGGGTTTTTCAAAGGATAACTACAACTATATGCTATATGAATAAAATAAATAAATATATTTATATTAGCAGATTTTCCTATATCAGTATTTGACATGAAATTTGTTATAATAAATTTCACACTCAGTGAACATTCAATCAACATTTAGATTTGTGTGTGTGCATGTGTGTGTGTGTGGTTTGGCTTACATTCTTCAGTATGAAAGAAAAAACAGCAATAAATGAGACTTATACAGCAATCTATTATTCCAAGTGTCTGTTCTCAGCTCATATCATTTGGGTGCATAGATTCATAATCATAGATTATAATAGCTATCTCCTGTGAAAATGTGAATGCTGAATCAGATAGGAGAGGAAGATGAGAACCATTCTTTTTTTTCTTATTGATAAAGAATAAATTCCTCTTATTTGAATATAATTTTTTCTTGCCTTTTATTTAAAAAAGTTGAAAATTGTTGCCTATTGTGGGACCTTTCACTGCCTGAAAGTCAATGTCTCTCTTTTTTTTTTATAATGGTGAAACATAAAAAGGAGGACCTCTAAAATGCCTTGTTCTTCTCAGTCCGTCCTGTTACAAAAAGCAGGATCAAATATAACCATTTGTTTATCAATTGCCAGGATTGTCCATACAATAAATGAAGGGGGAGCTATAATTTAGATGTTAATTTGCACTATGCACTCTTTAATGAATTAAACAATGAAGATTTATAATAGATGGAAATACAACCAAATCTTTGAAACACACAGACATTGGCTCATAAGACAGCTGTGCAGTTGACAAGTAACATGAGCCTTATGTGAGAAGAAGGGGAAACCGTAAGATTTGCATATAATTATTGAGATCATGCAAATGTCAGTTATGAGGAGGGGAAAAAAACAGAGGCATCTCACTGTTAAATCCTGACAGTTGGCATCACCGAAGAACTCAAATACACTTGAGCACTGGTTGGCAGAGGGTCATTAAAACAGAATTTGCAGAGACATTAGCTCCCTCACTTTTCTTTGAGTGACGTTTTACTATTAATAGTTTGCAGAGGCTTTGCAGAAAACATATTAATAAGAGAAACTGTAATGGAGGTATCTACAGCAAGTGCAAGTGCATAAAGGGATGCCCAAGCAGCTAGCCTCTAATTGATCAGCTAATGCTATCAGTGTGACTGTGCTAAAGTGAGAAGAGAGTGCAATGACAAGCAGCCATAGCTGAATAATACAATATGATATTTGGGAGCTAGGAAGGAGAGTGATTAGTTTCTGGCCTTTTACTTCGCTAATCTCATTTCCAACTCATGTCTTACCAGATTGTCTAAAAACAGTCTGGTTTGAAGCCTGTAAAATGCTCCCTGAGAGAAATGAAGCACAGATAATCCTTACAGTATTTGTCAGTGTGAAATGTGTCTTTGTTTTACTGGACAGTACTGTACATTAGCAGGCTTTGATGTACCGTATCAACGCCCTCATTTAAGCACCAATCCTCTCCCCCCGCCCCACGCCTCCCTCTCTCCAAACCTAGAACTGAATGTGTAGAGAATGAATTAGCCTTCCTTTAAGGGAATATTCTCTTCAGATTTAATTTGTATAAAATGCACTAGCAGCTTACTGAACTCATGAATAAAGAGAGAGGGTTCTGAATGCTATTTTATTTCCTGCTCCTTTCTGCACCACCATAAAGCTCATTATCTATGTTAAAAAATACATACAATGCAAATTTTGCAAATGGTTTGAAACATTTCCACAAAAGCTTTGTTACTGAAAACAAAACTTTCCATAATGAAATCCTGCCTCCTTCATTTGGCATCTTTTTGCAAAGCGCTTTTTGATCATTCTTTTCTATTTTATTGTTTCAGCTAAATCAGCACTTCACAGGAGATAGAGGTACCTCTTCCAGAGATGAAAGGAATTTATACACAACAGAACCAGTTAATTTTCCAAGTGAATCTGAAAGACTGGAGAAAAAGCTAACCTTTATAGAAAGAAGCAGTGACTTGCTAAGGCACCCTGTGCCTATCAGTTCCTCATCTGAAAACACTTCACGAGAGATAGGAGGAGAATTAAAAGATAAAATTAAGTGTTCCCTAAGAGATTATGATAGTCAGCCATCAGGGAAGGAAGTCTCCGCTGGCTTGGTAAACAACGGTGAGCGGTCTTTGGAACGTGCTGGTACCAGTGAAAGCCTTGCATCAGCAGAATATTTTCCTGGGACAAAGCAGAATGAGGCTATTGATATTAGGGCTACTGTCTCAAGCCAACAAGGAGAGAGTCACACAGATATTTCAAAAGGGGAAGCAGCGAGTAGCTCAGGAAATAAGACGATGGAGAGGTTACTCATCAGTAAGGATGCTGCTGGTACCTCGAAAGAGGCCTGTGAAATGAGACCGGAAACCATTTCTCCACAGCATGATGAATCCATGCAACTAAATGCACACATAACAGGAACGCTGGATGGCAATGCTAATCCAGCTCCGGAGCACCAGGCGCCACAAATGTCTCCCCAAACTCTGGTTTCATTGTTGTCAGACGTTGACAAAAATGAAGGAAAATTCAAGATGATTGAAAACAAAGTTCAGGTTCATTTAAGAGGAGATTTATATGCCGACACTTTTGCACATGCTGATGTCTCACTAGATTCTGCTAAAAGCCAATATGTGGAAAAAAAAGGAGTTGGTGAAATGTTAGGAAAGAACTATGACACTGATGCAGGGAAGGAGAAGAAAGTCATTGAAGTGGCAGACTTAGCACTGATCGGCGAGGAGGAAGCACCCAAGCCTTTCAAGTCACATAGAAAACACCTCACCAAAGTGTTGAACACAACGCCTCTGTCAGCCGAAGACAACAAACAGGCACACAGGCCTGCAGAGGCAGATTCCCCCGCATCCTTCCCGGGGGATGAAAGGAGAGATGAAGACACTCGGGAACACAGAGGATTCATGAGGTTAAAAGACAGAGGAAAGTCAGACAACACAAATAAAGGAAGACTGATGGGAAAGGAAAGCAAAGCAAACCCCGCGGAGCAGAGGTGGCAAGAATCGGGGACTGAGGTGCGGTGGGGAGCGAGGGGGAGCACAGGGCCTTGGAGTATGGCTTCCACAGAGGAGCTGTTTACCTACCAGGAGGCAGAGAGTTGTGAAAAGTCTTCTGTCTCTGAGCAGGGTATTACAGAGGAAGCAGAGGCAGGTACAGCTTATACAATTAAAACAACATCAGAGAGTGCTCCAGAAAAAATATCTGCCAGTGAAAAAGCAGTAATTGCTAAGCTACCTCAAGAGACTGCACTAAGTGACAGGCCCACAGAGGAAAAGGAAACAGCATTTGATACACATGAAGGGAGAAATGATGGTTCACATTATGCTCTTTGTCAACTCAACACAGTAGGTGTATTATACGACACTGAATTTGAAAAGGAATCAGTTTTAGATATTTATGATGCACGCGTACATGAAACACTGCAAGGAGAAATGATGTCTATATGCAATAGCAGGGAAAAACGTGCCAAAGCACAACCAGACATCGACAATATTTTACCTGTAGCAGAAGAAATAAAGGCTTCTGCTACAGGAAATAAAGAGGGTTTGGGGCAGGGTTTATACTCAGAAATATCTAAATATCCCCCAGGCACCCAGAAACATCTATCCAGTAAGGAGGTAGAAGCACTCTGTAGGGAAGAAAGCCACATTGGTACACTTTCCTACTTACATGCTAAAGCTGAAACAAAAATGCCACCTTCTGTTACAAATCCTGTGCCCAGTTACCATTATAAAATCTCTTCAGCAGCATCTTCTGAAGGGTCCACTGTGTCAGGAGATCTGGAGCATCTGTACAGACACCTTGATTTCAAAGTCATTGACAAGGTTGATGCTGAGTCAGGGTATGATTTACATCTACCAAATGAAATGAAATATATTAATAAAAACCTCTCTGTTGAAGCTGGAAAAATAGACGTACCTTCCACTTCAGACATAGCAATTTCTAGAGAAGGAAGAGGAAGGAATATAGGTCAATGTTTCCATCAAGCAGAGTTCAAACAAGAGAAGTCATCGAGGCCAGAAGTTTTAATTAGTAAGCCTACCAAAGAAGTCGAAGGGACAGGCCCTCAATCTGATCATTTAACAGCTGAGGGGGAAACACTAAACTGGCCTGATGACTCTCAGAAGGAAAGCCAGAACCTTTCTGGTTCTGCAGGTATTTCTAACCAGAAGAGTGAAGCACTTAAGTTACCTAGTGAGTCTCCAGGTTTAAAACACATTGCTTGCAAAATCTTGTATTTCTTCTTCTTTGTTTTATTTGCTGCAACACTCTACCACTACGATTTGATGGTTTGTCTTGCGCTCTATCTGTTCTCCTTGTATTGGCTATACTGTGAAGGAGGACGAAACAAGGAGTCTGTCAAGAAGGAATAACATTGATTGTCAACTGTGTTCAAGATCCATGGTCAATAATCTACAGCCCCTCCAAAGCATTTTCACTGTTAAAGAGCTTATTAATTGTTAGAACCAAAGCAAGTTTTCCACTGAAGCATATTTTTTAAAAGATTACATATGAAGTTGAGCCTTCATGTAAGTAATTATACTATATAGGACCATTATGTTTGGATCATTAAATACCTATATGAATATGAATTCTGAAGCATGCCAAGTTAAAATGAAGTACAGCTGTTGCTCCTTAGCAGGATATGAAGAAGCACTGCTTCACATCTCTTTAGTACTTAAAAATCACAATTTTCTTGCATTAATTTCTGTTGCACTAAGGCTTCATGTTTTTCTGGAAGTTTTTTCTAAGATTTTGTGTAGTACAAGTCAACACAAGGAGTGGTATATAAACTAACTCAGTATTTTGGTACTGACATTGCAGTTGATAATCTGCTAGTGTAATTAGCCAATACTCTAAGGAATATGACATCTGTTGATAGGTTAACATTTTTTTCTGAATTTGTATTTCATTGTTTTAACTTAGAGCTCCAGTGGTAACTCTGAAAAATGTAAGGCTTTGACTTTAGCAACATCATGTAACTCTCAGGATGCAACTGCATAGCAGAATGGGTGTGCTGTTTCTGCTCTGAAGAGATTGAAGGCCACAGCCACAGGCCTCTTACCATTCATTCTCATGCACAAATGTTTTTGGTTTTTGTAAATGAGGACTGTGTAACATGACTGAGAATTTCACCGAACTAAGTGTTATTCCAGACAAAGCCTTTGAATGACACTTTTTCACAGTGTTGCTTGAGCATATCTACAAAGCATTAAATAAATTTTATAAAGGAGTGCTGTGACTGTGTTGAGCATGTCTCAATTAGGTTTGCTGCTTTTTTCTATGGCTTGTTACCTAGAACTAATCAGATATCAAGAGAAAACACAGGCCATAGTCCCCAGCATTCAGTGAGACTGCTTTGTGTGGTTTGGATGAGGCAGAAAAGCCTGGTATCTGCCCTAAGGAGAGGCCAGATTGATCCCATGCAGCACAAGTCCCAGCTGGGCAAGGATGCTGGTGGCTCAGCTGCTCCAACATTGTGGGTCTCCCATGTAGGGTCATGCCCAAAGTTTGTCCAGAAAGAAAAGGATGGACAGATTTTGTTGTGCTTCAGCCTTTTTCAGATGATTGTCACACATGTTGTCATAGGTAGTATGTTAAAAGAAGCATCAAGTCTATATAGTGTTACTGGAACCCTAGAACGTAAAAATGTAAAAAATAGTTGGCTTAAAGCTGTGTTTGTTTCCACTGTGAAATATCATATCAGCTGTGAAAGGCTTGGTTGCAATATATGGCTGAAGCTACATAATAGTGAAGTTACTTAGTTGTTAGCTTAGCTTTGAAATCAATCTTTTAAAGTCCATTTAAAACTTATTGACATGTTTCAGGATGTTAGGAGACTGGTACTGGAGGTGCCTTGGCATTCCT
>NW_010158008.1:23223-23842 GCF_000695765.1 Mesitornis unicolor
AAGCTTTGGATCATTGTGGGAGCAGTGCATTCAGTGGGTTGAGCAAACATGTGGGTGATCTGATGTGCATGCTAACAGCTGGATACCCCAACAACTTTTGACAGCAGTCCATGAATGAGTTACAGTGATGGGTTAGAGGCATTAAGGAGTGACATGAAAGGCTGTAATAATGGTCCAGGTGTTCAAAGGTACATAGGACCTAAACGTTCATTGAGATAAGGAAATTAATTCAATAGGCATTAGGAGCTAGATTCAATAAAAAGCTTAGGGTTAGACTTAAAGCAGGTTTGTGGTTGAATCTGTAAGTCCAAAATAATGATTGCAAACACTTCTTTACCTGGAGACCACAAATGCTGAAAAACCTAGCCGTTTAATGATGTTTATAGGTACATTTTCAAAAAGCATGACATTCCCTTACTTTTGGTGGTTCACTTTCTGCAGTGTGACAAGCCCCTGGTCTAAGTGGTTCAAAATTTCAGCCTCACTGGGATAGGGTCATAAGGTATTGCTTGGCTTCCCAGTACAGTGGGAGCTCTTGAGTAGTATCTAATACATTCTGACAGGATTAAGGTCCTCAGAGGGCTAAAAAGGTGAAAAAAGCACCCTGCACTGGTCCTGC
>NW_010158008.1:23873-57101 GCF_000695765.1 Mesitornis unicolor
CGTGCAGTCAAGTACCAGACTTCTGGGGCCAGAGATAACAATCATGTAAGACATGTTTTAGTCTACTAGTTATAACCACCATGCCAGGAAGAAGATTCTTTAGATTCAGTTCCCAGTTCAAAGCCTTCCTCAACCTAATTTACCCTATAACTATTTAAAGCAAAATTCATAAAATTGAGAGCAAGGACCAAAACCCAAGTTCCTGTCCTATTAGGTAAATGCTCTATTTACTAAACCACAGGATTCAAGCCTGTGTTTGAATATCATCAACTCTACCAAATCTGGGCCTTCCAATTCAGATATAGTTCAAATGCTTAATCAGCTGAGATAGACAGCTGAATAACATTAAATATCTTGGACATGGGCTTTATTGCAGAAAGAGCTGAGCCGTTCAGCCATCATGGAAGTGAAAAAGTCTGGTTGTGTTTTTAATTGAGTCTTGGGGACTCCAAGAAGTGTGCACTTGGGAAAATCTTTTTCTCTTTTACCTGGGAGCCATGATGACCTGGAGTCATGGAAACTTCTGTGTGTTGGTCCTCTGTATGTAATGTGCAAGTTGGAAGTATTTTCTCTCATTTATTTCAACCCAAAATATTTGGCTGGTTCTCAAAGATTCAGTTTACCTCATTGGACAGTAAGAAAAAGAGTCAGGGATGATTGATGGGCCCAGGACTATGGGTGGAAGAAATTCATTGCATTGAATCAGTCTCTGGAGTATGGCAGAAAAATGTTACGAAGAGCTCAGGAGAGTCAATGTGACCTGCAAAAAGAATGCAGGGGATACATAGAGAGGATCTATTAATACAGGCATTCATTAAAAATTACTTGGCTTTTACTGTGTGTCATATTTAAAACAGTTGCTAAATATCAGCTAAAATTTAGCTAAATTAGTTCAGTCTCTACAGAAACTGTATACAGCTGTATACCTGTGTCCAACAGGTTAAACATCTGGATCAGCCATTTTAACATGTACAGTCATTCGGAGTTGGAATTTAGGGTAAATATTTGAATGTTGGGATAAGCATATTTCATCTACATATAAGTGGAATACTGTTAGCATTTCTCAGATTTGGAATGGGATTTTATGTTCTATATTTAAGATGTTTAGTCAGTGTATTGTACTTTATGATTGCAAAACAGGACTCTGGACTGATCTGTGGACACAAGTGCTTGAACTTTTAAGTTCTTATGTACTTAAAACAACAAAGCAAGTAATTTTATCTTTTTTATTTATTATTTGATAAGCTAGCTTTAAAAAATCCTCTTATTTTTGTTTGTAGTATGAAAAACAACATCTTTATAACATTGGCAAAATATTGGGCTTTTACTTATTTCAAGGAATAAACGATGTGTTATTTTTGCAATGATTCATAGTTAGCTTGCCTACTAGGCTTCAGTAACATATTTCTAGTTAATACTTTCATTTCTAGTTATTTCTTTAGGCTATGAAACAGAAATAAGATAGGATCCTATGTGGCAGGCCCATGATCATGAAAGGCCCAATTCTGATATAATATAGAGATTAAAAATAATACAGTGAGAAAAAGCTTGCTTGCATTACTGCAGTCATATGCGGTATACACATCCCATACTGTGGGAAGTGTTCCCCATGGCTATTATTTGAACTACAGGCGTAACAAATACATTAACTTTCATATTGTGATATCTATAATCTGTTGAATTTACTTAAATCTAAAATCAGAGCAGCAGGAAGAGGAGAGCAGATCTGTATCTGGATACCTTGCTAGGAGACAGTGAGAATAAGACACATCATTAATGCCTCAAATACTTGTTTCTAGTTGCTTGTTGCTTCTCATCCATCAGTGACTTTTGGCTTTATGGTACATAGGCTACAGAAACAAACTACAGGCTTTAAAGGTCTATTTAATACTGGAAATTAAAAATAAGGAGGACAGAGTATGAACTAGATCCCTAAAGGAAGGTTAATGTAATATTTGGAGTCACTACACTGTATTTTAGGTATCCAGTGGTATCTGCACTCCTGAATAAAATATCCTAAGCTCTCTGGTCATTGAACCTATGAATGAGAATCAAAATAGACAATGTGCTGACTAGGGAGTTGCCAAAGTTATCTAATAGGAAACTCTGATGGCAGAGTTGGGTCTTGCACCCTTGCCCTGTCAGAGGGATTAGATACTTAATGCAGGGTCGCAGGTACAGGTTTTTATCAGATCAGGTTTCATATCCTGCAGCCCTCTTGTGCACTGAGCTACATAAGCTTCTGCTTTCAGGAACAGAGTACTTTGCAGAAAACAATCCCAGAGCTTTGGGACTGGAGAAGTTTAACCCCTTAAAGCATGGATTTGGACATTCATCTAAGAGGGGTATTTGTATGTAATCCCTGTTCCAAGAACAACTAGTGCATTTTATGTGAAATTCTGGTTGCACAAAACACAAAACTGGCATCAAGACTTTCATGCCTCCTCAGTAAGGTCAACTTCTTCCTTAGTCTATGAATTCACTCTTTCAGGCCTCGTGAAGGGGGACTGCAGAACTGTTCTAGCCATGAAGGAATCATAGGAGAAGGGGTAACGTCTCATGCCTGAACCCACTGCGCTGTTTGAGGAGCTTGATATTATTTCTGTGCTTTAAGGGCAGAACCCTCCTGATCAAGTACAGTCAGGAATGCTCTGCTCAGTTACATAGACTGGGACAAGGAACAGGGCTGGTAAAATGTGTAAATGTCTAAAGATAGGTGGAATTTGTGGGTTTTTTGGTCTTAATCCTACAAATGTGCTCAAATCCCAATGCAGTACTGCTTCAGGCAACCACGCCCTTTTGTGAATGTCAGCTGACCTTTCTAAGACTTGCACCTCTTCTGAGAGCACTGTCTGCAAAGGAGACCATAGAAGTACCTGAATAATGACAAGATTCAGGACACCTTGCTGATTTAGAAGGTCTTGATGCTGCTGAGTATTTGAACTTGAGGTGGTAATCCAGAGCTCTGGTATTCTTTGGGTATCAGAGAAGATTTTTTTGACAAAAGCTACATATGCCTCAGTGAGGACAATATTTGTGAAACAGGCTGGGTAGGTAGAAGGGAACTGATAATTTCTGCACTCTGAGCAGGCATGAACTAGATAAGCTGAGTCATTTAATGAGCTAGGTATGTATGACTTGGTGGTATATACAAAATATATGTGTGCATGTCTGTGGGTGGCACTAGGACAAGTGGGTGGAAAGGTAAGAACTAGATTTCATGAGTGAGTGGAGAAGAAATAATAAACAGAATGGCTAATTGGAGAGTTTCTGAACAGCTTTCTCTAGAGATGTGAAAGTATAAGAAGTTCTAAGTAGGTTGGGCAGATAACAAAAATATGGTATTAGCTATATAAAGTAATAAAAATATATGTAAAAGTATATGCTAAATAAAGTATATGCTAACTTCTTTTTGTAACTTATCAATTACCACTTAATGGAATTATAGTGGAGAATACCTTGCCCTTGACCTTAATAGTCAATGATTCAAGATCAGAGCACAGCTCTGAGGTCCACAAACACAAGCTTCTTTTCAGTATGCTATAGCTCTCCAGGGAGGGACAACCTCTAGGGAGCCATGAACCCCTTGTGGCCATTTGCTCAGGTCAGACCCCAAAGACACAAAGTTATGTGCATCAAGAGAAAACAAGTCTACGTGTCAGCCTGTGGTTATTAGTGCAGAAATATAAAACTATCTGTAAATTGTGTAGCTCCTGCAATCCCTGTGCTGTCTAGTTTAGTTCAGAGCCAGCTTCTTTAATTTCTTTTTAGTATACATGGCTGCAGGAAGGCATTCAGATTCCCAGGGTCCACTGGTCATGAGTGTGTCTCACATATGTGTGATGACAGGGCGATCATAGGACATATAGACTCGTATGAGCCAGTATTTATGTGGAAATTTCTTCTCCTCTCTGCTAAGGGATCTTTCTGGGGCTGAGTATGTCAACTTCTTGTGCTCCTGGCACTGCCTTCTGCAGGGAAGACAGAAGTCTGTTCCATACTGCCATACTTCCCTGCTGCTTCTGAAGGGGGAACAAGAACTGCCAAGGGACAGACAGTGAAAGAGCCAGCTTACTAATTAAGACCTTGTTATTAGAGAGGAATACGTCCTACTCCCAGGCAATCAGGGAGCAGTCTGAACTCTTTAAATGCAACAACAGTGACCTGTTTGGGGGTGAAGTCCTGACTAAGCTCCTCTGAAACTCCTTATTTCTTCATACAAGCTACATGGCTGTCTGTCTCTCTGTGTTATGGGTCAGCCAAGATCCATTCCTGACAGATGACAAGGGTAGGAGGCCTTGCTCACATAGGTTTCTTACCTTCTTGAACAGTCTAGGCTGTTGAATGACTCGGGACAGTTAGAAACACCGAGCAATGCTTTGACCATCCTCAAAAGTAGGCAAACCTATGGGAAATGAGCCAGCATTCACAGGGTACTTGGCTTGTACTCATCTTTATTTCATGTTTGGGGGACAGAAGTCAAGCTTTTATAAGAGGTTATGTGTGAAAAAGGAATACTGGTTGATGAACTGCTGGTTTACCCATAGCAAAATGTTTGCCTAATAAAAGGATCTTCTTAATACTACCTAAAAATCTTTTACACAATTTTGTGTTATTATAATGTAGAATAATTTTATATAATGCAGTATTATTGTAGAATTATGGCAGAATTATTAATAGACCTTTGAAAACTAGAGGGAAGAAAGGAAGAGAGAGATGGAAAAGAGAGAGAAAAGGCAAGCAAGCATGTGTCTGCATTGTTCTATAGCAAGAAAGAGATTCAGAGACAGGAAAATGTTATTGTTCTAAATTCAGATTGAGCTTGTAATCAACACATCACTGTTCTCTAAGACATTTTGCACTCCAGAAAAGGGCACAAACAGAGACAAGACTTTCCTTCTCCCCTCCTTGTATGTTAGTAATAACAACTGCATCAGTGACAGCAAGCCAAAGGCTGAAGGTTGTTTTCCTGGGGCCAAAGGCGATGCCTCTGGCAGCCTTGCAGGCGAGGTGGGCAGGCTGCTGTAAATGCGGAGCGCTTGGATGGTGTGGCCAGGACGTGCTCTCAGTCCTCTTTGCTGGGACTCTGCTTCCACCTTTCACGTACACCCACTCATGTGATCGTTAGCAATCATTTAAGCCACCTAAGTCCTGGAGCATGGACTCTTGGCTTCAATCTTATGCTAACATGCATGGTAAACTGCATGTGTAGTAATGCACTGTTTTATCCCTTATATGAGACATAATTTGGTCTAAAGAAATTATTAAATAAGATGTTATTATCTTGAAAAACATTGCAGGACATGTGCAAGAAACTCAACACCAGCAACTGTGGCTGCGACCTTTTAGAGTAGCTGATCTGGACAGCACTAGATCTACACCTGTAGCTGTATGTCATTTTTTAGTATAGACATATCAAGTGAGAAGTAAACATGATTTTTCAAAAGCATGTTTTCTGATACTGCGTAAGGCAAAAGCATGACTTGCCATGTACTATCTTTTTAATTCTACAAAAGTCAAAGACTTACAGATTCAATAAACATTGATTATAAATTAGGATCAATGCAACTGTGATCTCATTAATTGTATTTTGAATAAACCAGTGCTAAACCATTTTCTATTGTGTGGATACAAACCTTCATTTTTTGCTATGCACTAGGCATCAAAATGTTCATATTTATTTCATCTGTGAGATATTTAAGCCAGTCATACTGCCGTGAGCAAGTTTTCTTCAGTCTACAGAGTGACTCAGTGAGGGGCTCAAGTGGCCATCAGTTGGGAGTGCAACCCAGAGCCCTGAGTAAAGCTTCTGTGCTCGCTACCCAGTGCAGTGGAAAATGAGCTATTTCAGAATGATGTCTCAGAAACCCACTGAATATGGTCTCATCTGTCTTTCGAACAGAAAGACACCTGGTGACTCTAAATAAATCCAGAATTAGGTAGAAGCTGTGGTTGGGTGTACATAGTGGGGAAGAGGTGTCAGTACTCTGGAGTCTTATCCCCAGAGGGCTTCCCACTCCAGACTCCAGGCTGGGGAAGACTGGGCTGCCTCACCACTCCTCTGCACATCTCTGTTTCCTTCTCTTGGGGTCACTGAGAGGAAGGGACACCAGGTATACATGGGGATGACCAAGAGACCATAACCTGGGGCACACTGCAGACCCTGCCCTACAGTGAAAAGCCATCATGAATGACTGGACTACAATTTTGACTTTACATATCTCAGCTCCACCTAATTCTTGGTTTAAGCACCTGAGACCTTTATGGAATGCAGGCTAACATGATCCAGACTCTTCAGTGCATGAGAAGAGACAATATTTTGGAATAGAATGTAATGTTACTCGCAATGAAATTAGTAATAAAAACTTGCAGTTCCTCTTCAATACCTACCTTGTTTCTTTCTTGACAATATATTGCCTCCTGTCTGCTATCATAGCTATAATTTTTTGATGTAGCTATAATTCTTTTTATGTGTCCAGTTCTTTAATACTTATGTATTTTTAAATGTTCAGATTCCACTAGCATTCCCATTCAATTAAACAGTTTGCAAACTGCATTTGGCTTTTCATATTTCTGCTTAGCACAAAGACATATCTATGCAAAGATATAGCAGATATTTTACTTATGTGCAAATAAAGCCATAGGATTATTTAACTTATTACCATTACTTAATGGTCAGCAAATCATGGTCCAAAGCAGACTGATGCCATACAGGCTGAGAGTCAAGCAGACAGAGCTCTGCTATGGCAAGTCTGGAGAGAAGTGACTGCAAAAGCAGAGAAGTCAGACTCCTGACCCTGCAATGTCTATTGAGCAGCTTCTCTTCTGAAAGGGCGGGAGCTAATCCAGTACTACAGATGCTGAAAATTTGAAGGAGAACCTCTCTAATCACATCATTAAAAAGTGCACTACTCTCCTTCGAATACCCATCTTGATGTCATCACAATATTTTTCCTCCTATTTGACACTAGTGGCAAAGCTGTTTATTAATCATCTCCTGGCATGAAGGCTGCAGTAGAAGCTGTTCTGTGACTGTAGGTATGTCTGAATGGTGCATTTCAGGCAGGTAGAGGCTTGATCAGCTCCTGCTGTGGGTCAGCATGGGTCTGCTCTCCTGCTGGGCAAAAAGTGATTGAGCACACTGGCAAGCATGACCTGTGAGCTCTCCCTGGGATGAGCTACTCAGCTCCTGAGAGAGGAAAATGGTCTTGGTTGGTGCGAAGTATGGCACAGCGAGCCCACATCTGCTTGGAGAAAAGGAGGAAATAGCTCATGCATTGACTGAATAATGTTGAAGTTGTTGGAGAACTGAGTGTGGCTGGAGAAGCCTAAAATCAGCCCAAACAAATTATTCCACAGATCTCAACCTGAAATATATGAACTTTAGACAAATTCTTCACCTAGTTTTAATAATAAAATCTTATTGGCTTCATATAAATAAAAAGTATAAATTGTAAGTTTCATTGTGTTATTTTGCAATGACACAATTGTAATTTCAAGAAACTGATGAAAATTTCACATTTATGCTTTGAATTAATTAACTCAAAGTATCAGTGGAAAGCAGTATTAGCACAGCAGGGATGGGAAATAGGGTAGAAATGAGGAAAAGTCTGTGTTGGAGTGGAATTTGGCTCACTGCTTTGCAGCTGGTATGCAAGCTATTCATGCCTGGGACAGCATTTAATTCAGTATTTGAATATCTCTTGGCACAACAAGGTCCAAATATTTAAGTCTAAGAAGTAACAGCTGTGTTTTTAAAGGTATTAGGGTAGTGTAATCAGTGAAAGATGGCTAAAGCACCTCTTAATTTAGCTCTTACATCTTAATAAAAGAAAAATTAATAAAAGATGTAGGATAACTTTTTCTTTTATAAAATGTTTTCAGAGCAATTACTATATTATTCTTATTTTAACAAGTAAAGAGATTTCAAGGCCAGGTGGAGTGGTATAATAAGGGCAACATAAGAGATGCAGAGCAAGTGGGGGCGCATATCTCTAAAACTTGCTGGCTGTTTCATCTGCAGGAAAGAGAGATTGCAGGCTGACAGCAGCTGATGGGAGTCAGAGCTCAGGGATGTGGTTTGTGAGCGTGCCAGGAGCCAAAATGTTCTTTGACATCTCTGGCAAAAAATGACCATCATTATTATGATCTCCTGCATAGCACAGATCATGGAACTTCAAATAACAATCTCAGGATAAGAGACGGTGTCTTTTAAAAAAGGACCTACTCTTGATTTAAAGTGGGTGAATGAGAACATATTGTATCCTTTGATAGTCTGTTCCAGCAGTTAATTATTCTCACTGTCAAAAATGCATGTCTTTTCTTCTTGTTTGGATGTATGCTAATTTCAAACAGGTGTTTGGTTTTGATTGTGCAATTAAAACACTGTGGAGAGATCTACAAGACACTTTAGACAAATGGAAATTCTGAAATACTTCTTTATTATAAAACTTTTCAATTGTATAATTATGATAAAACTGGTTTTCACCTCTCCCTTTATCTGGCTTGTAACAGTTTTCGAAAGAATTTGGCATTTCAAAGCTATAATTAGGAAGTAAAGTTGTAAGACTTTTTTATTTCTATAAAACATACGTAGATTTTATTTTAATTGGGAAAAACACTTTAAGTTCGTAGTTTATTACCACCTTAACAGTTAAAAGGCCACAGAATTTGCCAATCAAAATTGGACTGCACTAAGTGTGAGATAAACCATTCTGACCCAGCCTCAAAATAAAGCTCATCTCAGAGCCTCACTTCTCAAATAAAACGGGGAAAAAATAAAGTCATAACAAGTTAAGGTGCATGTGCTGCTGCTACACTGAGTAAAGAGTCATGGTCCATGCCTGACCCACCTCTCTATGGCCCACAATAGCTTTTATTCAAATTCTGCATTTTAGAATATCATATGTGCACCTGTAGTTGCAAACTGTAAAAATAGGAATGTAAGAGGTAATTAAGAGTGCCTGATACCTTAAACGACACAAGTTTCTTAGGTCTCATATATTACTTCCACAGTCTCACTACCATTAGCATCAATCCTTTTTAGTCCACCACACTAGAGAAGAGAGCTTGACAAAATGTGTGGGTGAATTCTCCATCACTCACTTCTTTATGTTATTGTGAGGATCAATAGATGCCCATTCAAAGGAACTGAGGTTAAGCTACTCATTAATCCTGCCTCCCAGAGATTCTAAAATATTATTTTCTTTTCTTTCTCATCATCTTTAAAGCCAGAAAAATGCAGTTTATGGAAAGTGGGAATAATATAGAAAAGAACTTGATGGAAGATTAAGCAAGTATTTGTATGGGGAAAACTCAGTGTTTAATGAACAGGTCCTCTTGTAATCTGTGGTAGGTTCACTTGTAGCACGTTTTTCTTGGCAATTTCTTTGCTCTAGAACATGATTCCTCTTTGTGCTTAGGTTGGGGTTTTTTTGGTTTGGATTTTTTTTTTTAAAGATTTATGTTGCTTCACAGACAAAAAAATGTGTCCTTAAATGTACACAGTATTTGATAACATTGTTTAAATAATAAACTTGGAATATAAACAAAGGAATTGTCAGTGCATCAGACCAAATTCATTGCAAAGCTGCTCAGAGTTGTTGGGCAGCTCAGAATGGCTTTGCTTATGCATTCTAATATTTTTTCACTCTGGAATTTTTATTTCCTTTTAGCTGTCTTTTCAGTAAAGAAGGAACCACTGCCACTCATGTTAGGCTCTAAGGTCCTTGAAACACGGCATGGAGCGACCATTGCAACACTTTTGTCACCTGTAGCCGAAACACTTTACCTTGCAATGAGTATCGCAATCCATTTATGCTTTCACACCCGGACTTTCAGCGCTGGAACTCACGGCAGCAGGTGCTCTAGCTGTTTGCATAGTACTGTACAGGCCGGCTATCAGGAAGGCCTGCTTCTGTTTGATTTTGTGTTTATTTTGGCAAAACCCCTAGAGTTAATGTTTGTTACTCTAAAACAACTTTAAAACTTGGTTAGGAGTGAACCATTCAAGGTATGTACAAACAGATTTATATCTGCACTGGAATATAACTCTGGCTTGGACACAGGGTAATTACATAGACCTGAGCTAGCAGCTTACCTTGGAACATGAATAAAAAATTGATTTGGTTTGCACCCATCTACTCACATGTGTCATAAATTGTCCCTCAGACCAAAGTCCACTTGGAATGCCAGAAGAATAAGTAAATTACTAACTGAAGAAGATACCTCACCACTCAATTAGATGCTTCAGTGTGAGGTGGGGAAGGAAGCACGCATCTGAGGCTGTGGGGAGAAGGCCACTGGCCTTTCCAGCAGCAGTTTGCTCCAAAGCCAACTGTCAGCATGCAACCCAACAGCCTAACATAAAGTGATAGATTTACTGCAATGTAACACTATGAACCAAATGTTTAAAAATAAATGCATAAAAGGCCTTAACCAGAAATTGTTTTACTTTCCTTGAAAGGGGTATTTTTAAAACCTTCAGGACTCGAGCTTTTGTGAAGAAAGAATTTACGGGAGTAACCATATTTTACATTTTATTTCCTGTGAAAAGCTGGTGAATTTGTATGAAAGTCTAGTCACATACTCTGCATGAGTGATAGAGAAGTATGTATAGAGCTTCTTGTCTAGATAATTCATTGCAGCACCAATCCTATTCTGTAATGTTAATGGGATACCATACAAGACTACCGCTGTATAGGAAACCACTCTTGAATCCATTCATCTCCTTTCCATCACAACCACAGACAAGAGAAAGACAATGCTAGGATGGATTTTATGTCTATCCAGTTACATTTTGTACACAAAGGGAATAAAAATATATTGTTAGTCTTGCTCTTTATTAATTGCCTTTCTGGCTATTGACTCAACTCAGGCGGTATATTTCTCAGAAGCATTAATAACCTCTTTGTGTCCTAGGCCAGTCTTCCTGAGTCTTTTCAGGATGATGATTCCTTATTTCAAGTCAATATTACAACTACCCTTCTAACATTTGTTGTAGAGTAAGAGTAAAAAATGTTTACCAGCAGTAACAGCAATAAGCTGGTTTAATCCAGTGGGTTTTGAAAGAATGGCTCCATCCACATCTAAAAGTCAACCGTAAATTACATGCCTGGGGCTGACTTCCCCCACCTGGGATGCGACCCACCTGTGTACTAGGAGGTGCCTAGTTTCCCTACCCACACAGGAGACCAAGACAAATGCCATGCTCTTGTCCTATTTGAGACAAGAGACTTTCAGAAGAGCTAGGAAGTACTACACAGCCCAACATTTTGGTTTTAGGCAGAAAACATTGGTCTTTTAAAGCTGAAGTCCTATGGGGACTGAAATAACAAGGAAGGGTCACTTGTGGTGGTTGAGAGGAGCAGATCTCAGGTACCTTGATGGTTTTGACACTTTGAGAATTATTCTGGGACTTCTTTCCTTTGATGTGGATTCTACTCATATTTTCAGCCCTTTGCAAACCCAGTACTTTTGCAGTCACAAAGTATCCCAGATCCAAGCAGATGGTGGTTGCTGGCTGAGGAGGTATCTGATGTCCAATTCTGCAGCTCTCCCTCTACTCACAGAGCCAAGCATTTTCTTTGGAAACCACTCATATATGCAGGTTCAGTCATGACTGCAGTGCCTCGTTTCTTTGCACCTGAGGCTTCAACTGGCCTTTTGATTTTGTGAAACTTCATAAATTCTCTTCCTCCAGGCCAATGCTTCTGGCATCAATTCACTGCAGTCATCTTGGCAAGCCAGAATCTATTTCTGCACTTGAATCCTTCTCTCCTTGAAGCTGTTATGGGGCTGTTAAGTCACCTGCCAGCCCTTTAAAAGCACAGTTGCATTAATTCAACACAAAAGCATATAGGAGAAGCAATAGCTTTCCATACCTGAAATAATGGGCAGCCAGTGCTTGAGGTTGTGTTAAAACTCAGATAAAAGAGCTGAAGAGGCTGCAGGCACTCCGCTGTCTCTCCAAGAAGGCTGTTGGGTCCAGCTGGGCTTACTGGTTTTATTTGTGTTTCTGGATCTTCTCTGGTCCCCACAGAGCTAGGAAGGAGCTCTGTGGCCATTGTGCATTCAGCAAAACTCACCAAGCTGGGCAAACTGCTGGTCCGGAGATTACTCCTCCCGAATTAAAGGTGTCCTTGTAGGGTAAGTAAAAAGTACTGTGGCACATGAGAAAATCTAGTGGAGCAATGGAAGCAGTTCAGATCCTATGTGGCCAGAGCAAATAAATGTGGTAGGATCCAGCTTGGTTCCAGGGGGATCAGCTGGCTGTTGCTGTGATGTTCCTAAGTGTTTCCAGCTCTGAAAGTGCCTTGCAGGTTTGTATGAGCTCATTCTCCATGGAGCCAGCTGGCTTTGTTCATTCCAACTCCAAGCCACATGGAAAGCAGTCAAAACCTTGCTGAACCTGCAAGCCAGGCTGGAAAGGGATGCTCTTGCACACCTGCCGGACCTAAACTGTCATCTGTATCTGGGGTATGAATAATCCACAGCCAAAATCATATCAACATGGATACAAATGTCTCAAAACAATTAATAAGAAACCATAATTTATTAATTTGTCTCTTATGTTTTGAGTCCTGATAGGTCCAAGGGACTTCAAGTATGACTGCATGGCCTGTTTGTCTCAGTCTGAAGTTTGCTAGTTTTTAGTGGCATATGTGTGAGGCAGAACACAACTTTATGTCTCTTTAGGCCTTCACCCAGATAATTGTAAGTGCTTCCTCTTCAGGAAAGTTTCTGTGACCTTTCAAAACCCTCATTATCACCCACCTTTTGCTGCTGGGGATTTGCCTTTGCTGCCTCCAGAAGCTGCAGTAAGTGCTCCTTGTTGTGGCCACTCAGACATGTTAGAATTTGAAGGCCTCTAAAGGTACATTTGTAAGGTTGTGCTGACGGTGCGTTCACCTAGTCCTGGGTTTGGTAATGCACACGTTTAACATATTCAGGAGCATTTCACCCAAGCATCTATGGACCTCAAACATCTGCTTCAAATTGGAAATACAACTCATGGGTGTGGCTTTGAAGGTGATTCCAGTTTTTATCAAGTCAGATGTTTATTTTAGCACTGTATTACTCTCTGTAAGGGAAATCTAATATGGCACTGTGTAAAACAAATTCAGATATGGTGGAAAAGTATATCAGTGTTCCCAAGATAAGGAAAAGTACAGTTTCACTTGCGATATTTGTACTGAGACTTACTATTTTTTTTCTTGTGAAGTAGCAGTGGGTGAACAGAGAGATAAAATCACTTGAAGTGGATAACTCATAGTTCCCTGTGGATTGTAATGTTCTGTGCAGAAACACCACCTAAAGTTCATGGTATAATGTTACATTATTATGGTGTTTTTGCATAAAAATTGTGCTGCATTAGACTGAGTGAAAATACTGAAAATATCCCTTATTGAATTTCTCACTCTCTGTAACTAGTACCTACCAAAGAATTGAGTTCCAAAATAAAATAGAATTGTATGCTGCAGAAAATTGTTTGTATGAAACCAGTTTACTACTATAAACTGTATTATTCCAGCAGACTTTGCATAGTTGCCATGTCACAGAGTGACACATTTCGGAAAACATCAACCAAGCTAGAGCTTCCATTGTGTCTCTAGGGGATTTTAGTAAAGGAAAATAAAAGTAGATTTTTTTTTCTATTTGATAGGCTTCTTCACATTAGCTGATTGAAGTATTTTAAAGTAATGGTGAAAAAAATAAAAAAATTATTATTTTTATTTCTCAGTAATCTTTAAGGATCTTTATCTTAATTAGGCTAGTAGAAGCTTTATCATGACATATTTTCTGCATCCAAAAGACCTTCAGAATATTTAAAGTCATAATGCACCAAAATGAGAAACTAGACCATAAAATATAAATACAGCATGTGCAGATGTAACAGTAATATACATGAATAGAGGGGACATAAATTTCTCCATAAAATATTATTAACCAAGTTCCAAGGAAAGACTCAGAAGTGGTGAACTCATTAGTGAGTTATGGGGGTTTCCACATGAGGGAGGAAATCCCATATAATGGTTGCTCATTATATACCCTATTTATTCATAGGGCATCTTTAGAAAAGGTTTTCTCACAGGTTAGGTTGGGACTAGTAAATTAAAATAAAAGACAAATAGAAGATTCCTCAGAACTTCAGTTTCTTTGATTGTGTGAGTTCTTTTCACTAAAATGAAAGTTTGTCAATGCAAAAGTAAGAAAACCAACCAACAACAAAAATCCCTACACCCTAAATTCTTCTCTTTTTTAACAGATAAATAGAAAGCATTCTGATTTCAGAAGCTGTTTGACAAGGACAAAAACAATATGTCTGCACAAAGTCTTTGCAAGATTTTCAGCATCAAGGTTTCAACTTCAAAGACATTAGTGGTTGTAAGACTAGGGTATGAATTTACAGTATGATTATGAGGGCAGAACTGGAAAAACATCCTCTATTTTATATGTACTAAGAAATATTTCCCATTCAGTAAAATGAAATAAAGAATTAGATCTAATATTACTCTAGAACTGAAGAAGAAGACAAAGGTACAGAAATACCTCGGAAGAGTTGGATGCTGTGAAATTATCTCCTACCTGTCCTTAAACTCTGCTGAGTAAGGGCTGCTGAAGTATCAATAAGACAAATATTGAGTTCACAGATAACAAGATACTCCATTAGCCTGCTCTCACATTAGCCTGCTCTCATCTCATTGAGACCTAACATCTGAAGTTTATTTTCTCTCCATAAGCTTAGTGGGAATATTTACAAACAAAAAAGGGAAATCTTGATATTTTTTTCCTTTCAATTTTCTATTCCATGGCATTTTTACACCATGAAAAGCACTAAATGAAACCAGCCAAATGTGGAAACTCATACTCTTTTAATAGAATAAATATGGAATATCAAGAGCTGAATTAGAATTTTGGTACAATTCAGAGCAAGAGACGATTTATGAAATAGTGAGTCTCTTTTTGGAAAGAAACAATTTTGAACATTGCTGATGTTCCATGTTTCATTGTTCTAAGAATTTCTAAAAAATGTCAGTGCACTTTTTAAATATATGCTGGGACAATTTTTCTCAGAATACTGTTTTCCTTTTACTAATAATATCAGTAAAATGAACACTTTCAAACAATTTTCACTGCATTAATATTTTTTTCCCCCTCAATATGAGTTCTAACAAAATCTCTGCTATTCTGATAATGTTAATTAAAACCCCCAACAGACAAGATACAGTTTGGGCTAGCTTGCTCTACTCCTAACGGAGGGAAATGCTGTCTCTGTGTAATCCCTCTTCTCACATATCCGTCTCAAAAATAACAGCAATAAAGACATGATATGCCAGTAACACTCATTAGACTAGACCTGGAACAATTGATACTGTGGATTAAATTTTTAGATACTGAAAATTAATCTAAAATTCTGACACTAAGTAACACCCACAACAGCATCATAATATTTGTATCTGAAATGTCCCAACTAAAAGAAGCGATGTGATTCACTGGCTGATCCCAATCCTAATGGACAACACAAAGCCTTTCTGGTCAGTGAAACAGGTAACTCCGCTACCTGCTTTGGGGAGTGTGGCTGGCTGCTTACATTTCACGTATTCCAGGAATGGAAAGCCAAAATCTTGATGAAGAATTTAATTCCTAAAAGAAAAAAAGGAACATGCTTGCTTTCTGCATGCCACTTTATATGAACAGTCTGGCACATTTTTTAAATTTTAGTGACATTTTCTGCAGTACAGCATGTACTACAGGGAAAGTAACAGTCTTTTTCATATATAATCAATACCATACCAACCTGGCTCAAAGACAAATAAGACTAACAATACTTTGAGATGGCTGGCACATTATACATTCTGGAAATTCTAATTTTATGTAAATTTGGGAAATGTATGCATGTGCCAGAGTTGCTCTTTGTTCATGCACTGTTTTAGCATGTCTAAGTAGGAGAGGCTGCCATACAACATGGGTTGCAAAACAGCAGATGGGGGTGATTTAGTCTCTGAGGAACTCTAATTTCCTCTGAAAAAGTACTCAGGTTTGTTATTTTATTACTATGGGGAAATATATATTTTAAAATATATTAACAGTTAGTGCTTGTCTAGTTGGAAAATATCTCAGAATACCTATAAGAAATAGCTCTCTGTGTGGACACTAATTCCTCTGTAGCAGTCCACTGTGAAAATGGATTACGTTAAACTGGAAAAAAACCCCGAAGTCTTAGTGTTGAAGAGCATCTACAAAGAGACTTAGAGTACAGCAGTTATTGTGCTTGAAATTCATGTCCTGACATATTTTGTTGTAACTTCCCCATATGGACAGACCCACACTTTATTACCTCCAGATGGAGTTACAAAATGCTACTATTGCTTTCTGCATTTACTGATAAAATTCTACACTGAAGACTGATTAGGGTGACAAAACTTTGCAGTCAGAGGTTGAATAGTGCATCCCTGAAATACTCATTTTATGCAGATTTAGAAAATAAATACATTTACAATAGTTTCCTCTTTGTTCTGCCACTGTTCTGGCACGTCAGATTAGTGGTAGATGCCACACAGCAGGAGCTAGGAAATTCTGTCTGAAAAAGAGATGAGGTTTAGAGTCATTTTAGTCCTTGTCAAGACCAGACTTCCCAAGTAAAGGGACACAGATTTAATACTGTTGTAATCAGGATATTTTAAACATTTAAAGGGTTCATGTTTGTGTTGTCAGACTATTTGCTGGAGTTCCATACCCAAGCAACTGTGTGCGTGTGGTGGGGGTGTAGAAAGAAAGGCAGCTTGTATTTACTGTGCTCTTTTACAGAACTTCAGCCTGAAGAATATTTGTAGCTAACACAACTTTGATGTAGAATGTCAAACTGATATTCCGGAAACCCTAATTTTGGTTATCAGCTTTCAGATATAAAATGCAAAGGTGGCTCTAAGTCTTGTTGGCACCAGGATGAGGTCAGTGTACACAGGGCTTGATTCACCACTCCTCTGAGTTTGTGCAAAAGTTCTCACTGATTTTAACTGTAGAGAATAAGGATACTTATGCCAAATTTATGGTGCTTGGGAAAAGTGTGGTTGTATTACAGTGTTTACAATCTATGACTTTTCCAGAATGTCAAGATATGGCTGTAGAAATACTATGTTCAACTGCAAATCCATTATTTGTCTTGTATTCAGCTTGGATCTTTTGAATATATAATTAGGTAGCAAGAATCTGTTGTATTTCTTAGAAAAATAGTGGTTGCAGTGAAAAAAAAAGCTGAAATACTGTTCAGGGAGCAATCACAGAATTCAGTATGGTGATGAAACTTTAATGATTAACATGCTGGCATGGGTTTGCAAAGTTCTCTCACTAAGCATTTATCAGACTTCCAAGTCTGAATCCATGTATTCATTTGAACACTTTTTAGCTCCATCTCCTCAGGGCAGCCATATAGGATTGTCCTGTTCCTTGGCCTCTGGCTTACATGTAGGTCTAAAGTGTCTACAAGGCACATCTTCTTCAAAGTGAAACCCAAATTTACAAGCAGCCAAGGCTCCAGGAACAGGCCTGTTAAGAGTCCCTGGTGACAAAAGTGTTTCTTCCTCAGAATAACCCTTTCATGGAGGTTTGAGTAAATACGCTATAAGGAAATTCACTTTACTTTGCAGACCTCTAGGAGTCATATGGAGTCAGTTACCACATCTCAAACAAGCCACCGCATTTCAAAAGAGAGTATGACCCTTAGCAACTAAGGAACTATACAGGACCAGTCTTATCTTTCTATTTATAAGCATATGTATATTAGCAGGATCCTGATCTTGGATTTTACACTCTCGTGGACACAAGGACCCGTCTACCCTTATTCTGTCAAACTATGGAGAAATAAGTAACCATGCATTGAATCAGAGAGAGAGAGAGAGAGAGAGAGAGGGAGAGAGATTTTCAACTTGCAGGCTAGGGTATGGAAGTCTCTTTGTTTTTAGTTTTTATTGGAGAGGATTCTGTTTCATCTGATCTACCGCTCCTTATAAATCATATCACAAATTTGAAATCCGAAGCTTCTTTGAGCCTAATGTCAAAATACTTTTGCTGCTTTACCTGTGAAGTAGACAATCTATACTGAATGTCCTTGGAATAATCATTTTGGTAGACTCTGACCTTTTTCATGCAGACCACTCTTGATTTAGAAGCACAAATAAACCAAATACTGTTAACATTCACTAGCTCATTTTCTCACTGATGAAGTGGGAGTTATGAGTATTAGCTATTAAATTACTAGTGAGAGAAAAAAGGAATAGCCTGACTGCCCTTTCACAATCTGGCAGTCTTGGGCCTGCAAGAGTTCCAGAAGCTTTGCTTGTCCAAGAGCAGCACCAGCAACCTGTACGTCTGCCCCATAAGGAAATGCACCATCTATCCCATGACTGTTTCACTAACTACATATTTCCTGATGGTTATAATGCTAGTTTTACAGAGTCAGTAAATTGTATTTTTGTATTTTTACAGCTGAGATGGTCTTCAATCCAATCTTGGCTCTAAACCTGATAAGTTTACCAGTGTGTAACTTCACTGTGTAGCTTTGCATAACTAAATATTTTCAACTCATTCAGTGGTTCTGTGCTTCACATAAATTCAGGAACTTGCATGATCCAAATAGGCCCTGGAGAGCATGACATCTGACTTTGCAGAATATGCAGATTATATAAAAATCAAAAGTATATCCTAGAGCATAGATGCAAGCTAAGAAGCTAGTATATTGATATGACTGAAGTAAGTATATATAAATAATCTTCCAACTTTAATAAAATATTTAGTTTTTCTCAAATGAATAATAAATATTTCCATAGTGGAATAGTGAATATAAAATAATTATAATTTTATATCGCCAGTTAGACTTGTTTACATTGCATTAGTTATACATTCTTTTTTTCCTTTGCATTTCCTTTTCTTGATGTATTTATAGTTACATTCTAACACTTACTTCTTTCAAGCTACTTCTGTGGCTCACCTCTTTCCTGTATCCCCTTATGAAAGGTGCATCCTTCCTGACAAAACTCAGTGCTGTTTTGTCTTCGATAAATCAACCGTTGTAGCCAACTCCAGCCTCAAAGATTGACGCAATCACTGTATGTCCAATTGATGCAGTAAAAGGTATACTTTTTTTAATATTTGCATTAAAAATTGCCATGTATATTAGGCTTCAGTTGCAGTTTTAGGCTTTGTTTATACACATAAAAACTCAGATTTTGAGGAGATGGACTGTGCGAGATCTTTTGCACCCAGCACCAAAACATTCTGTATTCAAGCTCTGCTTTCTCCTCAGATGAAAATTGCAAAGAGGGGGTGATGGGGATGTGTGGGTGTAATTGTATAATTAGGCACACCGTGCTGTATTTTAGCACATAGTGTCCCCTGCTGGGAATAATCATATTACTAGTAAAAGTAATCTTTAAGTGCAGGCGTGTGTCCATTTTTTCACCCGCCATTCCAAAAGGTAGGCTGGCAAAGCCTTGTTTGCCTTTCCCTCTCAGACAAAGGTATGGCCTCCCTGACCCATCCCTTGATCACCATGATGCCAACAATGTGAGCATTTCCATTTGCTGAGGATTTCTCCCCATCAGATGGGATTGCTGTAGGCAGGATGCAGTTGAAGGCACTGCCGAGGCTCCCACAAGAGAGGAATGACATAACTTGACCTTTCCATGGGATGGGCTGCCATGTGCCCATCAGCATGCCTGATGTGCAAATTCGTTGCCTTAAGGAATATCTTCTCATGGTGTTAGTGACTGCCTGCTGACACAACCCTCAGTGAGCTTCAGAACCATTTTATTTTCCTAGAAGATGCTAAGTGGCAAGGAGTACTTCCCGCAACAATTCCCTGGTTTGTTGCCAAAGTGAGAGGTGAACATTTATACTGCCTTCTTCTTCCCAGGGGTCAAAACCTTCCCTCCCCACTGCAATGCAGAGCCATAGGTGGAAAGCAAAGGTCTGAGGCATGAGGGCAGCCTGGCAGCCATGGCCTGAGGTCTGACAAACATAACGGGGCTTCTAGCCTGAGCATGACTTGGTGCCCATCCCTCCTCTTTCCCATCTCCAGGTTGCTGGACCTTCCTGGCTGAAGGTCTTGGAGGTTATTTCAGTTCCAATGCTCTCAGCAATTGCACACCAATGCAGTCCTTTGGTGAACAGCAGGGTCATTGTTGTTAATGCAAGGCTGGTGCTGATGGAAGTCTGAGGTTTTTGTTTGCTCAGAAGATACAGTGGGGTTTTTTTGGTGCATCTGGCTATTCCGTTCTTTTGGTGCAGCTTTGCTAGAATTCATGAATTTGTTTATGCTCCTCTTTTTCATCTTTAAAATTTGATTTGTTAGCTTTATGCACGTGAGGTAAATTCTTGCCATTCATTTCTATCTGGCAATGAGGAGATAAGACATTTCAGGAACTGAATCTCCATACATTCTTCATCAACAAATTTCCTATTTTGAAGACTATATTTCTGACATTCATGTGACATTTTCTATAAAACTTAGCAATGCATCCAATAGAATGACTGTTGAAGTTCTTAACAAAATTATGTACATCTTGACAATTATGCAGCCTGTGTGTGACTTTCAGAAACTGAAACCAATTTTTGTTAGCTGCATTTTATGTTGATGTCCCTGTGTTTGTTAATTATCATTTTGTTTTATCTTTCTTGCCAGCTGTTTGTCTTCCCTTTTAGAGAGTAGACTGTATCACAGGCACAATGTATTACCAAATATTTGTTTTTCTTGGAACTGAGTGTTTTGGGTAAGAAAATTTTTCACAGTGAACCACTGTTCAGATTCCATTTCAATACATTGCATGGATAATATTAATAAAGCTATAAAATAATGTGTGAGTATGAATTCCCAGTATTATTTGTTCCCTTATCTAAAAATATAGTAACAAATAGAAAATCCAAATTATCCATTTTACGCAGAGATTGATTTACAATGTCAGCCATGGGATGAGTTGGCACACTATATGGACTTTATGTGAGAGGATGCACATGCTTTTTTTCTTGTACGTTAGTAACTTCAATAATATAGACTAAAATGAAATGGAAATTGTAGAAAAAACTGTAGAGAAAACAGTCTAACTCAGAGCAAACTTAACTTACGGGACATTTTGATTTTAATGTGCTTTTTCTTTGCCCTTAAAGCCTCATCTCTAATGTTTCTTTATCCCTTCTCTTTTAAAATCATTAGTTGTTTGTTAAAACAGAAATAAGAAAATAAAAAATGAAAAGGAAATTAAAATAGAAGGAAAATTCAAATTAAGTGCCTAATATGTGCATGTGGAAATTGGGTGCTCTGTAAGACTCTGTCCATGTGGCAAGTCAATGTATTAGACAAAAATCTCCATTCAAAATCCATTGATGTTCTTCAACTAAAACTCCTTTAACATTTATTTTTCCTTTTTCTAAAATATTAAGGGCTTATACAAAGAATTTCAGCATCCACCAGGTTCACAAGAGAAACTTGAACCGTAGATAACTGCTTAGCAGGACTGACAGCTGTGTCAGTCTTGTGCCCTTCCTCACTGGTTCTCACCCACCTTGCCTTCAGCTCACATTGTTACACTCATGAAAAAGTGGTCATTGTGGAACATGCAACACATCCATGGGGACAGTGAGGCTGGACTGAGCTCTTGTCCCTGCTCTAAGCTGCTGGAATGGGACCAGATTTGGGCTGGAAGCTGTATAGTCACATGTAAGGATTGTCTGGCTCATAGCTTGTAAACAGATTTTAGTAAT
The DNA here is from genome assembly GCF_000695765.1 of Mesitornis unicolor. Taxonomy (NCBI): domain Eukaryota; kingdom Metazoa; phylum Chordata; class Aves; order Mesitornithiformes; family Mesitornithidae; genus Mesitornis; species Mesitornis unicolor. Next base: position 45,630 of record NW_010158008.1, read on the forward strand.
GTCTAGTGCACCAGCTGACTCATGGGTGGTTGTAAAAGCGACTCATCCTTGGTTCATCTCGGGGCCCTTTCTCTGCAGAAACCACCCATGAGGAGCTGTGCAGATAGCTCAACCCTGAGTTGTCCAGTAAGCCAAAGATTAAACAGGGCAGTGCTGCATCATTCAAAGAACCAATATCTGAGTTGAGCTTTGAAATCCCTCAAAAAATAACACTCTGAGTCCAAAGCAAACCACTATGCAGTTGCCTAAAAGTAAGACAAAGGTAAGCTGGAGGGTTTTTGCCTGGTTTCAGTGAACCCTGACAATACAAAGATAATGCCAAATATAGAGCATACAGAAGTGAACCTGACACACGAGTAAGTAAATATAAGGGAAAACACCACTAAAGATAAACACACCAGGTAGTATTATCCACTCAGGCACACTCCTGCCCACCATCACGTAAATCAGGGAATAAAACCCCTAAGATTCGAGCTGGAAATTGAGAGTCACTTCACTAAATATGCATCTGGCAAGTGAGGAGACCCTTCCCCCTTGGTTGGGATCCTGGCCAAGGTAACTTAGTGAGATCCCCTACCTGAAGGGATTAGTGAATATTTGGCATGCTTTAAGTTTGTAGTCATGGGTAATTGACTAACACATGTGTAGTATTTAGAATCACCTGTGGGTTGTAATAGTGAGTTTTGAGAATCATCTGTGGGCTGTAGTACTGCATTTTGTGACTCTCTCTTGTGGTTGCAACAGTGCATTTCATTAATCTCTTGTGGTTGTAGTAGTGTAGTCTTGCTTCTAAAGTGCAATAGTGCGTTTCTCCATTGTATCTATAAAACCTGCAAGAGTGACTTATTGAAAATTATTTATTTGAACCCTGCAGTTGAATGTCTTTTCATCACACCGTGCAGAGGTGACACTGCCTCCATGCTAATATGCTGAAAGAGAGGTCGTATTGGTGTGCACACTTTTTTTTTTAATTCTGTTTTATGTTCTCCTGGAGTTGTCTTATTATAGGATAAAAGGTGAGGTTTCACTGTAAAATACCCTAGGCCCTAATGCTTAAGGTATCTTCCTGAAAAGTAGGAGATGTGAGATCAAGTTTCTTCAATGGCTGGAGAAGCTCTGCATGTTTGGTGCCTGAGGAAACTCACTGGTGAATGTGAAGGATATCCATGATACCTCTGAAACATGAACCCAGGCCCCTGCATCCCCACTATCTGTCTTGCTTGAGCATGAGTTCTGTTTTAACAGAACTGGGTAGTTTGGGGTCTAAATCTTTTGATGGTTTTTATACGCAACTATTCCATATTCTCGCAATCTGTAGACATGGTACCTCATCTATGACAATCATCCTTCCTGAACTGGTTCCTAATGTACAATACAGATTTACTCCGGGGTCCTTATGTGTCTACAAAATTAAGTGTTAACAGGGTTTGAGTCTTGAGGAAGTAAGTTTGAATTTAGGGTATAAAATTTGAATTCATCACAATGGACAGCTATATTTTTTCTGATAATAACAAGGTGAAATAACTCTGATCTATCACACTCAGACATAAGGGTCTTTGGGAAACTTAGCTGTATTTTTAGTTGGTATAGAAAAATTACATTATTTCCTTCACAAACTAAACACATTTCTGTTTCATTAATTTTAATATACTTAACTGGCCTTGGAAGTCACTGAGAGGAAAAAACAGGGTGTGGGAAGCAAGAAAATTAATACTTTACTCTTTTGTGAAATAAAAAACTTTTAGAGGATTTTCGAATGTAGTCAGAAGCTCGGTACTTATCTGTCACTCGTGGCTTTAAAGTCCTTCCCTCGTGATGAGCAGTTGCCTGCAGAAAAGCCAAGAGGTGAGGGCTCTCTTCACTCTAAGGAGCGTAATGGGAGCACGTGCCTGGGGTTTAGGCAGATGACAGGTGAGTCACTTCTCATCCCAGCTGCCTAACCTCCTTATTTTTACTACAAAAATGTGACAAAGCCATCATAAGCAGTGGCTGGGCTTTGGCTGGTCACTAACAACAGGAGCATTGACACTTTGCTGTCCTGCTCGACTTCCTCTGTTGCATTCAAAGCTTAAAGAGAGAACGTGCTCCTTTACATCTGTTCTGAAACTACAGCTTTTTGAAGGAAAAATGCCAACATAAAATAATAGAAAAAATATGTTACCTTTACTGTAGTTTCCTTTTGATTTAAACTAGACTAGAGAGCATGAAAAGTGAGCAGTTAGTCATAGGAGAGGTATCATGCCAGCACCACTCTCTTGTTGCTCTTACTGAAGAAATAATTTTCATCAAGAGATGTATGTGATGTTTAGACTTTCGCTGCAACATCTCACAAATGTAATATTGTCCTAAACAGTGTCATTGATGTCTGTTTTCTTAAGCTCTGTATTGGTTAGTACAACAACATCTATGTAATTAAATATGCAGTTGGATGTTTTAAATAAAGTTTTAAAACACTTTGAGTTCATAGAATCATAAGATGGTTTGAGTCAGAAGCGACCTTGAAGATCATCTAGTCCAAACCACTGCCATGGGCAGGGAAAAAAAGAGTTGTGATAGTTAAACCAAATTCACTATATAAATAATATCAAACCATCTTTATAAGATAATTATTCTGATATTGATATAGTATGCACTGTATTTTTCACCTCTCACTCTTAATGCAACAACGTGCAGCAGTGGCAATGTTAGCACATGCATTACACTAGTTTTCTTCCCATGCCATGTGTATGGCAGAAGTTGATGATATCTGGAAACTGTTGAGATTGTTGGAAAATACTCTTAACTTTGCTCTCAGGTTTGTGATGATTTTAGCCATTGATAACAGAAATAAATCGTGTTATTTGAATCAGCTTATTATATTTATGTATGGGTCAAAAAGATTCACAGTAATATCGAATGGCTCTCAGAGCAACTGGAGGATTTTTAATGGTTTGGATAAGCATATGTTTATATAAACCATCTGAATTATCCAAACCTCTTTGTTATGCATATTAGGACAGAGACTATAAAAGTATGGTTTTCCATGGGGTAGTTTACCACTTTTGCTTTTTTTCAGAGCTGAAAAGACACACCACGCTGTGTGATCTGGTGGGTTAAAAAGCAACACTATTATTTACCCTAATAAAGATTTCAGCCTACATTTGTAGGGTAAGCAGGTTTTTCAAGCCAGTCTTTTCAGTCATCTCTTAAACACAATACATACAGAAATAGTCACTGGATTTAAAATTAATGTTTATATCAGAGAAAAGCAATGTATTTGTGTACATAGGAATAAGAGACCTTGTAAGAATGTAATCCTTCCAGATGCTGCCAGTTCTAATTATTTGTTTTAAAGAAAGTCAACTACACTTGACCAAGTCTGGAGTCTTAATTAAGCTGAATAAACCAGCAGTGAATCCAGTGATTTTGGCTCATACTGAGCTGTCTGATTTAGGTCCTGCAGGGTGCATTGCTACCTTGCTTGGTGAGCTGAATAATTATTTATATCTCGGTGAACACTAATATCACCCCTTATCTAACTTCACACAGGCTGTCAAGCTAGCAGTTCCTGAAGAGATCATTCATCTGGGCGATGTTGTCCCACACGGTGGGTCAGGGTCCAGCTGCCCTTTTCTCATTCTGTGGGGATGGCTTGAAAGTGCTGGAACAATGGTTTTACACCACATTGATTTTATAATCCCTAATCTAATGTCTCCAGGGGGGACTATAATTCTATGTAACAGGCATAAAACTAAGAGATAAATGTTAAAGTTCCTAATGAAAATGGAGGCATCACGGACTCACTGAGGGTCTCTGTATTTATTTTCAGGCTAGTGATTCACTCTACTTAGGTAAATTATTTTTTAAAAAGCACATTTCTTAGAATGGCGCGGTACAAATAATGGGTGTAGCATGATGCCAAGGTTTGTCAAGTTGCTAAATTGAACACACATTGATTCCACATTAATCGAGTTTATGTAATTTAGTGATGCTGTACAGTAGGCCTTTATGAAAGAGTATTTATACCTAAGGTATGCACTGAGGCAATGAGGTGTGAGGCTGAATTTATGTCATTTAGCTTCACATACTCCTACAGATATAGTCTAGAGAGTCTTATTTTGACTTAGAATGGGAAGTTATCTAAGATTAAGGAAATTATCTGAAGTCTCCATTCATAAATACTTACGACTTCTGTCTACAACTCCACAGTAATTTCAGGGTACAGGAACAATACATTTTTCTATTTAGTGCTGGAAGCACGCACATTTCCAATAAATGATCTGGATGAGAATAAAATTGTGATTTAAGTAATAATAATGAGCTTTAGCAATGAGAAAGTGAACACTGAACTCCATAAAAAAACATGGTGTTACCACCATTTTTCCAATACGTCAAAATGCTCTTGAATTCCTGTTCACCAGCATCCTTACAGCGTGTTGTGGTCTTCAGGTTTAATAAGCAGCCTCTCTTTTCGTATCTAGTGATAGGACAAAGGGCAATGGCCCCAAGTTGCGCCAGGGGAGGTTTAGGTTGAATATTAGGAGGAATTTCTTTACTGAAAGGTTGTCAAGCATTGAAACAGACTGCCCAAGGAGGTGGTTGAGTCACCATCCCTGGAGGTGTTCAAAACACAATAAATGAGTAGATGCCATGCTTAGGAACTTTATCTAATGATGGAGTTAGGGATGGATTGATGATTGGACTAGGTGATCTTAAAGGTCTTTTCCAATCTAAACCAATCTAAACCATGATTCTATGATTTTTCATCATACAAGTCATTAATGAAAATACTGAAAACCAACAGAACAAGACAGAGCTGTGCAAGCCCACTCTATGCATCCTTCCAGTCCTGACAGTGAACCACCAATAAGTAGTCTCTGAGTAAAGTTTTTTTACTCATCACATAGTAGTTTCATGAAGGCTATGTTTTCTATCTTGCTTTAAGATTATTACAAGAAGTAAGTTTCAAAAAGCTGCACTAAAGTCAAGATCTATGACATCCTCTGTTCTCTGCTATACTCTGTTATTTTGCACTATCATACAGGGCAATTAGGATGGTCTGACTTGACTTGCTTTTGACAAATTCATACCAGTTGTTAATGGATCTTAATTAGGTTTAGCTATTTACTCATCATTTGCTTGCTTATTTGTGCCCACAGGTTTTTTGGCCCCTGAAGGAAAGTTGTTTGTAACTAGTTTTCTAATTTTACAGCTTGTTTTCCTCTCTTTTTAGAGATGGTCACTACAACTGTTTTCTTGTAGTCTTCTGGGACTTCACTGGGCCTCCAGAAGTTTCTGAAAATAACGGGACTGCTATTGTTTCATCAGGTACTCTGAAGTACCTGAATTTTATTTGGCTCAGCTGGTTGGAAAATATTGAATTTATCTACATATTCACTAACTCACCTGTTGTGGGAGTAAATGCAATAGTGCCCCAGCTTGCAGCTCTGTCCAATTTATGGCATTTACTGTCCTCATAACAGGAACGTCAAAAGAGAATGTTTGTTTGCACTTTGGACAGTCCTGCATGTGGTCCAGAGCATTAGTTCAAGACATAAATGAGGATGTGCTATTATTCTGGACTGTGAACTGCAGCAGCTGGGGTTAAAAGCACACACCTATCTCCTTCTTCACTAGTGTGGGGTGGTAACTTTTGGCAAAAGAGCAGGCAGACAGGTTGGGGAAGACACAAACGTAGCTGATGCAGCTGCTTGCTTCAGTGTGTGGGGCAGAATCCCACAAAGCTGAATTGCAGGATCCAAGTGGCCAGGTGATCCTTGGGCCAGCCTTTCCCACATCTAGGCCACCACCAGGGCTCTGAGGAAGATGCACTTATATCAGCGGAAGGAGTTTTCCTGTTGAATCATAGACTCATAGAATCATGGAGTGCATTGGGTTGGAAGGGACCTTTAAAGGTCATTCAGTCCAACCTCCCTGCAGTGAGCAGGGACATCTTTAACTAGATCAGATTGCTCCATTAGAGCCCCATCAAACCTGGCCTTGAATGTCTCCAGGGGTGGGATGTCCACCACCTCACTGGGCAACCTATTCTGGTGTTTCACCACCCTCATAGTAAAGAACTGCTTCCTAATGTCTAATCTAAATATACACTGCTTTAGTTTAGAACCATTGCCCCTTATCCTATCACTACACACCCTTGTAAACAGTCCTTCCCCATCTTTCTTGTAGGTCCTCGTCAGGTACTGGAAGGTCTTCATGGAGCCTCCTCCAGACTGAAAACCCTATGCAGGATGTAGGAAGAAAGGGAACTTTTTTCCCCATGGTATTTTTCCTGTATTGTGGTATTTGGAGTCTCTGCAGGCACAGTGTCAGTTAGACAGCAAAATTATAGAGGCTGAAGTTGTTGGTGTAAACTTGCCCCAGGCTCTACCCCAGATCTGCAGACTGAAAAATGATGCTTGAACTAGGAAGTCCAAATTCAGGAGGCTCAGAGTCTCAGTGTTGTGAACAAGTCGCTCTTCTGAACCTCAGTTCCTCAACTGCAAATTAAAGGTAGTGATACTTTGAGTCCTTTTCATGTGTCTAAGATGCATAGGCACACCATACAAGACAAGCCTGTGCAGACTATTTGGCTAGGTGCAAATTTTGCTGTTCTGTTGCAGCTGTGTCCTGTGTCTCTGCTTGAGACTCAGCTGATCTCTATGAGTGAACTGTATTATTTCCTTGGCTTAATACTCAGATGTCCTGAGCTTTGCTTTTCTTTACAAGCAAAAAAATATTAAATAAATTTATTTTGGAAACCTATTTTTACAAAATATAAATCTCCATACCTTTCACCTGCGACACTGTCACAATTTTTTGAGCATAACATATATATAAATACTAGTCTGAAAATTGTTAGCTGAGAGCAAATTATGAACTAGCAAGAAAAATCAAGCATCTTGTAAAAAAAAAATCTGAATTTTAGAATGAAAAGAAAAAAAAATGTCATTCCTGAAAGAACACTCCTACTTTAACATTGGGTGCCATTTAACTTTGTAGCTGTCAAGTGCAGGGGCAGAGTGAAAAAGATGACTGGGGTCCCTTCATCCTCAGAGCAGTAAGAACAGTTTTGCTATGTATGGAACAATTAAGTCCTCATCAAACACGAGAGAAGCATCTTTGGTGAACACACAGCTCCCTGCTGAAGCCCAGTCCCAGCAGGCCTAGGAGCACATCCACACAAGTTGAGCAAGGGTGATGCTCTTGTCTTAAGGCCGTAGCACAGAGTCTGGTGCCCTGGCTGGCTGTGTCCCCAGTGGGTGCGTGCAATGAGGATGTCACCACTGCTCAATGCAGCTATGTGCATATTGATGCCTCAATTACACAAAAAAGCCTCTGAGTCCCGAAGAGAGCAAAGGGACCATGCTGATTAGTCAGGCTAACAGCTAAAGTCTAGGCTTAACATATCTCACCCCAAAATTTCTCTGTGAAGCCCAGGGTTGTTCATTATCTGCACATCTTTTTGTGCATTTTAATGCCTTTTCAGAGTCAGCTTGAGGACAGTGCTGAACAGGCTCTGAGCAGTGGAAGGAGCTTCCATAAAGAAACAGTTTTCCTTTCTTATCTTCTCTGTGCTCAGAAGACGCTACAGGATCATCTGACATAATTGCTTAATGAAAAACTAATTCCTCTTGCAAGTCCAGCAGCTGTGGAGAAGCTTCAGCTAATCACTCAGGAATAGCTAGTCCTGCTAAAAACATTCAGTCATGGAGATTTTACTAGCACTTGGTAAGCTCTTACTCAGCATAGTGGGAACTAGGGGAAAGCAGGTACATTTAAGACCACTGTTTCTGATATGCTCAAGGATCCTGGTAATGAATAGAAAATGTCTATATGATGGCAACCTCTTACGGAAATCCTAAGCTCTGTAGCATTCTCCTCATGGTATCCCACTCTTTGGTCTCATCTGTCTCCCTAACTTCATCCTTGCAAAGATGCCTCCAGACATCTGTTTTGTGGCTGTCTGTATGCTGCAGGGAAACACGCAATGGAATGAAGGCTTTTCACACAGCTCAGGGTGTTTTATGTAGTAAATAAAGGCAGGGATGGAATCTCATTCTGCATTCACATAAGTTGAAGTAATGAATTATACTAAATATGGTGTCAGACAGAAGTATTTGTCACTGAAATTTAGTGAAATTTGTCACTGTATTTAATGATGTAAATACAGAAAAGTCAGCAAGAAATGCCGTGCTTTACTGTAAAGTTTATAGAACTACCATTTCAAAGATAGAAATAGTTGCGAATTAGAGTTCAGTACATCTGGATTCTTCAAGTTACACAAAAACCCCAATAAAATAAATTATAATTGATTTCACGATGCAATTTTAGCAAAACTCAAAAAGCAATGTTAAGGAAAAAATGAATATCTGTATTTGCTGTAGGTAACATGACTGTAAATTTAATTTCTTGAATTTCTTTTAAAAAACATTACATAAGAGAAAGTACAAGTAGACATTAAGTGAACATAAAACTCCTATACCCAAAACTAAAAGCAAACCAATAATGTTTGATTATATTCACTGCATATATAGGTCTGTGTAAATTAACTTTGTATATGTATTTGGTCTCAGAAATCATCTGTCCTATGACATAAGAAAGGGTTCTTAGGGAAAAAGTTTCACTAATAATTCTTATTGGTAGCAGATCTTGCTTTTTCAGGGCCAAGCATTCCAAATGCTGAATTTCAATCTTTAACAACAGAAATTATAAAACAGAATAATTTGAGATTAGTCAGAGAAGGGTTGACAGACCAAAGGAAGGAGTATGCATTTCAGTCTAAAACACCTCTTTCAGAAAATGCAATCTGTTTGTCAGCGATAAAATAATTCGTGAAAGCTTTAAGTAATATTGCACTTAAAAATTGGTCAAGAGAAGCTAAAATGAAGTTGTATCAAATAACATTCAGAGCACAGCAGCCTCTCTAAACCTACCAAGTTTCTTCTCATCCAAAACCTGCAACAGGGTCACGGGAGGAGGAAGATATCATCCACGTGACAAGCTGTGACTACCAGGTGGCCAAATGGCCAATGCAGGGTTTGCTGTGTGACACAGGCAGTTCACAGCACGAGTCCCTTTAATACTTAGGCTAACTTTCCCAGACAAGAATTTGGGCTTGTGTACTCTAGACAGCATGGCACAGACACTCCTAAAGAAGGTGAGTATCAAAGAAGCATTGGGAGACACAATCCACAAAAATTAGGGGCTCTTTAAAGTAAGACACATTAAAAAGGTATCAGACTACCGCAGTTAGGGTCATGGGGTTGTTACAGGACAATTTTTCATGGTGACTTGCCCATGACTGTCTGCAAGGTCACAGATCATACATTTAAAAAAAGAAATTGACAGATGTCTTACACTTGCAATGCAGAGCGATCTTTTCAAGGGAATAAATCATAAGACACAGAAAACTGTTAAAAAACTATTCCTGTGTGGCTTTTTATATTAAAATTAAAAGAAAATTTTTCATTTTTTACACCGAAAATCACAATGTGCAAATTTGACTTTTCTCCCCACGTGTTCAGTTAAACACTGTAGAAATCATAGGCTGTTGAGTACTTCCTCAAACACAGCTGAACTTGCTAATTCACAAATAATAATTGAAGTAAACATAGCATAAATGAGTATACCTGTTTTGCTGAAAACAAGATCAGGAAAGATTTCTAAAATGCCTTTCTTTGTTTTCTCATTCACCTGTTCCCATCTTCTTCTTTCCCTTTTCCCAAGTATAAATGATACTTAGACTAGCATACCAACATGTAATTACATGTATTTTCATTGTCTCATAATTTGACTTGGGAATCTACATTGTAGCCACAAAATGCTGATTGCCTGCAGCTGTGGACAAACGATTATTTAGACGTGCAAGTGAGTTGATGAGATGAACCAGGAACTTGGAGGAAAGTCACTAGCTGTCTTGGTGCTTGGTAGAGCAGCTCGAACCCCTGGGGCACACTGGGACTGCAGGGCCCAGGTAAACTCAGCTACTGTATTTGTTTTGGCATTAGCCCACAACAGTATACAATATTCTTGATTGCTTACAGTATAAATAATTACTTCAAAATGTTTCTGCAACTTAAACATTGGTCCAATTTTAGGGATAAGGCAGTGTAACAGCAAAGTGATACTGACTGGCATTTACTTTAACCAGCTTTACTAACCATCACATCCTTGGTCTTCACTGCTTCACAGCTTGCTTATTTACCAAGTGATGTCTTTCAAATTAAAAAAAGAAAGACAGCCTGGAAAAATGGAAAGCTGTGATAATGATTATTTCACATAGCTTTCTGAATGAGAAAATAAATGTCTGCAATTAATTGTAACACCTGTGCTTTTCAGGTGTCAAAAACACACACAAAAAACATGAATCAAAAGAAATCTGAGAAACCAACTTCAGCTTCCTGAAAAACTAACCTTTTCAGGTACCTCAAATATTACCAGCAACCTGAAAAATAAGAAAAAGGAAAATACACTCCCATCACACAGATCTAAAATTCCTGGTAAGGAAAAACCCTATACATCCTTAACACTCTCACTGACTTCCCAAGCATCCAAATATCTCAAAGTCTTCAAAAACTCAGCCTGACCCTATGATCTTGACAAGTCAAGAAATCGCAAGTACACAAATGAGGTATTTTAAGGTAAATATTTCCATTAGTGGCAGTAATACAGTAAAACACCTGCTCTACAACACTGGATGCAAAAACATAGATTATTTGAAAACATTATGGTGGGACTGATGGCATCCCAGATGTTCAGCTGCAGCAGCACCTTCCCCAGGCCCACGTAGTCTCCACTGAAGTGGATGGCCCCGGGGATGGTGCTCTGAGCCCCCGGCCCAGCGCCCTCCTGCCTCTGCATCCTGGGGAGCTGTGGTGCCCACCCCCACAGCCCCTGCTTCCTCTGAACCCCACAACAGGACCTTTTCCCCAGTATAGACAAAATAAGAAGTTGCTTCATCGTGGGTCCAGTTAAGAAACACAGTACAATGTGGCGAGATCTGCTAAAACTGATTTACAGTTAGGAAAAAAAAATGAAAACAAGCATATATTTACGTGTAAAAGAGGATTTTAATTCCATGAGCCACTGTGCTTTTAAAGAGAATAATAAGGCATTATAGTTACAGTTAGCTGTACATGGTTTTTACCTTCAGACAAGTAAACAGGATTAAAGAGATGGCCCTTCAATATTCTTTTTGGTGATATTTTCTATGAATTGTTTTCTTTTAGACAAAGCAATTTCCATGTAGTAAATAATGACAAACATCACTGTAAATTCTGTTCTTTGTTTAATTCAGCTTTGTTTAATCCTTATTCTGGAAACAAATATTCGTAACAGAAAACTGGAAAATAAATTTCATCTGACCTTCATTTGTGTAACAGAGCTAGGTTTAAGACTGTGTTTGAAGATGAAAATCACTGTAGTAACTCCTGGTATATCAGATATATGTATAGTTCACATGAAAAATAACTGAACACAAGAAGCCCCCTT
>NW_010158009.1:0-10656 GCF_000695765.1 Mesitornis unicolor
GGAGCACTCAATCCCCTCATCCAGATCATTAGACATTTAAGTCCTATTTACAGGGTTTTGTTTTATTATCAGAAATCAATAAGGAACATTCTTTCATTTGCCTTTCCATAGAATTTTCTGCAGCAACTATACAATTCCAAACCAGAGGAAAAAATACTCTTAAAGGAGTTTCTCTAGTCAGTTTGAGCAGAGAAAACAGCTTTTAAACAGTGAAGAAAGAGACAGAACTTGTAAATATACTTATTCGGTTGTGTAAAAATTTCATCCCACTTTATATTCCTGCATGAGTTATTTATTTATGTGAAAAACAAGCATCAACTCTGCAAATACGATTTTAGTACCGGTGTAATGTCCCAGTGTGCTGTATGTATATATCTATACTAAGAGAAATCCTTGCTGTCCCAAATCAGATACACTAAGACAAGCACAAGTATGGGCATGGGAAGAGATGAAAAATAGGTGCACACAAGCTGTGCTCGTGCTATTAACTTAAGTTGCTGAGAGCTGAAACTCATATTCTCTATACTTTTAATATATTCCATATACTCTTAAGGCTCTTAGGCCCACCCAGCTGGCATTTTATCAGCACCTGGGCACATTTTGGCAGTGCGGAGAAGAGCCATTGAAATGGTCGTGCATCTATTTGGATGCAGCCTTCATGGCTGGGAAGATGAGAGAGGTTAGAGAACGGGCTGTGATGTTCTGTGGTTTGCTTTGATGGTGGTACCCAGATAGTCCTGCACAATTACCCAGTCATTAAAGTGATCCCTCACTGTTTGGTCTCTCTACAGCTCCCTGAAAGGAGGTTGTGGTGAGGTGGTGTTGGTCTCTTCTGCCAAGTAACAAGCGATGGGACGAGAGGAAATGGCCTCAAGTTGTGCCAAGGGAGGGTGAGGTTGGATACTGGCGAAAATTTCTTCCCTGAAAGAGCGGTCAAGCACTGGCAGGGGCTGCCCAGGGCAGTGGTGGAGTCCCCATCCCTGGAGGGGTTCAAGAAGTGCCTGGATGTAGCGCTTGGGGACATGGTTTAGTGGCCATGGTGGGGTTGGGTTGATGTTGGACTAGATGGTCTTAGAGGTCTCTACCAACCTTAATGATTCAATGATTCAATGATTGCTTGTCAAGTCTATGGAAAAACTGATTTTGCAAAAGAATATGGAGAAACAAAGGAGTGTTGTGATGGTCTGACTGTATAATTCAATATATATATATATATATATATACACACAGACATATACATATATATATATGTCTATCTATATGGGATGGGAAACAGCTGCAAGGTGTGTGGAAAGTCACACTGTTGGTGTATCAAATCACAGCAACAATTTTACAGTAGCAGCTGGTTAGAGAGTACATAAAGTTGCACAATTAATTTGAAAGTATTTAATATAGGAAGGTTTAACTTGGTGTCTGTAGCAGGATGTAACAGAAGAACTCAGTGACAAGTAACTGTGGTCACCTCAGCTGTGTTTTGTGTGGAAGGGGAAAGTGCAATGTATAAATCTGAGAGAGTTATAGATGGAAATAGCATGGCTTTGCTTTACAATTTTAGCTGTAAAGAGCAAAAGAAAAGAGTATCTTACAGAAATCTGTTGGAGAAAAAGCAGCAAAAATTCTACCTGGGGTGAAGATGAAAGTGAGGAGGAGTCCAAGTTGGCTCTGACTTTGAAGACCTATGCTTGAAAAGAGCAAGATGATATGGTTTATATATATATATACACATACACACACACATATAAAATACCTAACTGGTGTAAATAATGGTCTTTAGGCTTAGATTTTGCTATGATGAGATGGTTGGAAGAGACCGGCGATGAGGACCTTCAACTGATGTGACCAGTGCAGCCACATTAAACTTAATGGAGCTACACTGATTTACATCAATTAGTTCCTAAATTTGAAGTTTAGTACTGGAAAACATTTACCTGCTTACCCTGATTCCAGCTGCAAAACCCCTACACAGGTCAATTCCTGAGCAAGCCCTGTGGAGTATGGACTTCCAAAGATATTTTTTGGTTAATGACAGTGATGAAGACGTAGGATCACTTCCTTGAATTTGATCTCAGTAGAGGAGCAGAGATGTTGGACATGAGAGATGCTGTGGAGATCTCTTCTCATCGCCACTGCTCTGGCAAGGGAGAACCATTTAAAAGTCCGCGATGGAGAGAGTGATGCTCATGAATTTCATTTCTTTTAATGATAGAGACCTTGGATGAACAAATTTTTTGTCACGAGAGACACAAAATTAAAAGTTTCTAAGAGATTCGTTTTGTTACAAGGATCTTAGTCAATGAAACAAAAAACTAGCACGTAATTACAATCCCTTGGGCTTTTACAAGTCCGGTTTTCATCATGGACAGGAGACTCAGGTGCCATTGCCAGGTAAGTTTCACACAGTCATCAGAATAAAGCACATCTTCTATTGTATAATTCTTACAGGTAACTTTAACCAACAGAAGTTATTTTGGTCACTTCTCTGCTCGTATTTGTCTGAATTCCTTCCTGAGTTCACACCGTTGTTATGGCATTGGGAAGAATAAGTAGAAGATACTTTTCTGCTGAACTTCAGTCTAGAAACCACAGTCTGTGTTGATCAAATTCTTGGTGATATGGTCTAGTTCCCAAAATAGCCCCACTGAAAAGGTGACCTGAATATATATGTCCCAGGTGTTTGGCAGCATTTTTCCTATATTAATAGTACTCCTGTACATAAATGTTAAGAGCATTTTGAGCTCAGATCATTATGATGGTTTTCAAAATGGGATACAAGAAATATGGCCTTCCAAAGCTTTTGTCTTTTATTCATACCTTTTCAGCTATAATAATAGCTGGACAAAGTAGATTTTGAAGTCTTCCATTCCTAAGAGGTTGGCTGCCATTTAGGTTTATTTCTGTGGTGCCAGCTCATAGTCAAAGTTCTGTAATAGTGCTGTTTTTGCTCTTTACCAGCATTCTTTTCTGCTGAACTCTTTGATTCCTGTCATACCCACATGGGTCTGCTCGAGGTCCCTTTAACAGAATCACTCGGTTGGAAAAGACCTCCGAGATCATCACATCCAACCGTTCCTGTCTACCCACTAAACCATATCCTTAAGTACCTCATCTACCTGCTCTTTAAATACATCCAGGGTTGGTTACCCCACCACCTCCCTGGGAAGCCTGTTCCAGCTTCTGACGACCCTCTCAGTAAAGAACTTCCTCCTTATCTCTAACCTGAACCTCCCTTGGCACAGCTTGGTGCCGTTTCCCCTTGTTCTATCCCCCATCACCTGGGAGAAGAGCCCAGCACCCACCTCTCTACAAGCTCCCTTGAGGCAGTTGTAGGTGGTGCTGAGGTCTCCCCTCAGCCTTCTCTTCTCCAGGCTAAACAAGCCCAGTTCCCTCAGCCGCTCCTCATCAGGCTTGTTCTCCAGAGCCCTCCCCATCCTTGTGGCTCTTCTCTTTCCGCGCTCTAGAATCTCAACATCCTTATAGTGAGGGGCCCAGAACTGAACACAGTACTTGAGGTATACATCTTAAAGCATCTTGGGTTTAAACCCAGCCCATGACCTGCTTCTGGAAGCTTCTGTGCGGTCTGAGGGAGCAGATCCGCTCCTCATCTCTCTTTGAAGAGCAGACACGTGGTGATTTAACCCCTCACTGTTTGACCTTTGCTGATGTAAACTCTCCATCTTCAAGACCTCCCGGCGTGTCAGCACCGTAGGTTTGTGGTTCAGACACTTGTGACAGATTAAGCAAACTGATGGTGTTTACCTGGCTTGAAAGGTGGATGAGTCCAGATGAAAACAGTAAGTTCTGGCAGCCCTTCCATGTCTCGCTTTCTTTTCATTGAAGTTAGATTAAGGTTTCCATGGTCCTCCTCATGCAGCTCCTGGCTTGTTGTCTGAAAAATAGCATTTCTCATTTGTCTTGATACATCCGTGAATGGTCTTGACTTGCTTAAAAAAGAAACCCTTTTCTCAGCTCTGTTGCTTTGTTTTCTGAGTGTAAGAGGGTCAAGAGGCTTTTTGATGTTTTATGGAGAGACTGGTTTCTCCTAGCTCTGTTGAAAGAGTTGCTCAGGGGTTTTTTGTGTGAATGAAGTATCTTTAAAATTTAAGAGGTGAATGCTGTCCCTGGCCAAGTGGAAACAGAGTCCTAGGATCACATTGGATGGAAAGGACCTCCTGAGGTCTTTAGTTCAACATCCTGCACTTAGAGCAGATTAGAATCATCGAATCACAGATTGGTTTGATTGGGAAGGGGCCTCACAGCCCCCCCAGTCCAACCCCCATGGGCAGGGACACCTCCACCAGCCCAGGCTGCTCCAAGCCCCGGCCAACCTGGCCTTGGGCACTGCCAGGGAGGGGGCACCCACAGCTTCTCTGGGCAACCTGGGACAGGGCCTCACCACCCTCACAGGGGAGAATTTCTTCCTGATATCCAGTCTAAATCTCCCCTCTTCCAGTTTAAAGACATTCCCCCTCATTCTATCACTCCCTGCCCATGTAAGAAGTCCCTCCCCAGCTTTCCTGTGGGATCCCTTCAGGTCCTGGAAGGCTGCAATAAGGTCCCCCTTGGGGCCTTCTCTTCTCCATTTTCCTCAGGATTTGACTATTAAAAGGACCAGACAGGTCCCACTGTGTTTCTGCCCCAGCATTTGACCAGGTTTAGCATTAATTTATTATTCCTTCTTATTTTGAGTTGGAATTTCTCTTGTCATTTTAATTTACACCTCCAAGAGAATTGCTTGAAAGAGTTCTGCAGAACCACAAAGATGCTGGAGGGAGTGGAGCATCTCGTGCTGAGGAGCAGCTGAGGGAGCTGGGGCTCTTGAGCTTGGAGCAGAGGAGCCTGAGGGGTGCCCTCATTCCTGGGGATCCATTTGGAAAGGGCAGTGTGAGGAGGAAGGAGCCAGGCTCTGCTCTGGGATGTCCAATGGCAGGACAAGGGGCAATGGTCCCAAGCTGGAGCACAGGAGGTTCAAGCTGCAGATGAGGCCAAAGTTTGTGAGTGTGAGGGTTATGGAGCATGGCCCAGGCTGCCCAGAGAGGTTGTGGAGTGTCCTTGTGTGGAGACACCCAAAGCCCTGGCCGTGTTCCCATGTGACTGCTCTGGTGATCCTGCTGTGGGGGGGTTGCACTGGGGGAGCTTTCCAGGTCCCTTCCAACTCCTCATATTCTGTGATTCTCTTCTATGAAGAGGAGTCTGGTTTCATCTTCCCTACAACCTCCAGTTGTAGGTACCCGTCTGCCTATCTACCTGTATTTTGGTAGCCCTGTGTATATACAATGATTATAGGAAATATTTCCCTAAAGCAGTGGGTAATATTCAACATCTTGAAGCAGTTCTGTAATCACAGCTTCACAAAGTCAAACTGCACATGGACTACGTAGGTGAAATCACATATTTTTGAAGTCAAAAGGCCATGCTTGAAGCAGTTTGAAAGAGATTTTGAACATTGTGTGAGTGATTAATATATAATTTCTAATTCCACGTCTAAATGCTGTTTTCTTCTTCTACAGCGCACATCTTCCTTGGTTACAATGGTTTTCTCCATCAGTAATGCATGCAAAGAGAGCGACTGCAGTCATGTTTTACAAATGCAGAATATCTAAAATTAATATTTGCTTTTGGAAACCGAAGTTATGGAAATACCATAAAATAAACAGAGAGCAAATGAAAAGAGAGAAAAACCAGTATAAAATATAGAGGAATGTGGTTTTTTTGAAACTGCCAGGATCTGGAATGAGCTTTCAGATGTTAAATACCATATTGTCTTCTTATTACTTTTATTTAATTCGTTTCACCTTGGTTATTAGGAGAACAAATGATGATGGAATTTAAAGGATGAGCAGCGAGGATCAGGAGATTGAAGGTAATATTTGCAAGTCCTTCAAGATGAAGGCAACAGAAAGCCAAATGGTTTCCAAAAAGGGACATTTCCCCGAGTGATTTATCTGATGTGGCATTGCCATTTGTTGTATAATTTCAGCCCTGTTGCTATGGGAACCCGTTTTACTGTTGCGGTGATTGTTAATCAGGATTTGTAGTCGTACCATTTTTACCACGAGGCCTTATATCCTTCCAGATTAAATCACGGTTCTCATTGACAGTGGTGTACATCAAATATTATTGCCAGAAATAAAATCTGACCAACCTTTCTGTCGTTTTTCTCACCGTTACCAGAAGCGGAGCAGAAGCTGAAGTTAACTTTTACAGGAGCTGCGGGATTCGATTACATTCGTCAACCTTGTGCGATTCCAGGAAAAGACAAAATAAAGCCAATTTCTGCCTTACAGTACCGTAATTTTATTTTTTCATTTAAGTGGAAATTAATTGAGCAGCCCAGAGTTAGGTTTTCTACACAGTGCTTCTTTAAGCCTCTCTTGAGGTAGAATTAAAGCTTAAAGTCACAGAATCACAGAATCACAGAATCGCTTGGTTGGAAAAGCCCTCTGAGATCATCACGTCCAACCGTTCCTGTCTACCCCCTAAACCATATCCCTAAGTACCTCGTCTACCCGCTCTTTAAACACATCCAGGGATGGTGACTCCACCACCTCCCTGGGCAGCCTGTGCCAGCTTCTGACGACCCTCTCAGGAAAGAACTTCCTCCTTATCTCTAACCTGAACCTCCCTTGGCACAGCTTGGTGCCGTTTCCCCTTGTTCTATCCCCCACCACCTGGGAGAAGAGCCCAGCACCCACCTCTCTCCAAGCTCCCTTGAGGCAGTTGGAGGTGGTGCTGAGGTCTCCCCTCAGCCTTCTCTTCTCCATCTAAGTCATCTAAGACTCAGAACTTTTCACCCTATATTGTGAAAAGAGAGAAGTATTTGTGTTTATGGAGGGTGGATTCAGCACCTGAAGTTTAGATATCTCAGCAGGGTAAATATTCCGTACTGTTTCCATCTTCCCTCTAGTTTTCCTTGGATCAAAGAGGCTGACTTCTCCAATCCCAATCCTGGTCTGTAAGGTGAAGAGAAATGGGAAGAATTCTTTTTTCTCTTCAGATTTCCTCTTTTTATGCCCTGAAGAGTTAGGCTGAGGTATTTGTCTGGACACTAAGAGCTTAAAGTAGCGGAAATGTGCCTTTCTGCTTGATTTCTTTAATAATCTAATATTTATTAGTTTCTTCGCTACCCAAAAAGTCATTGAAGTTCTGAAAAAGGCTGTTGCTAAATTGTAAACTGATGAAATGCCGCACTATTGAAAAATCGATAAAAATGGTGAACTTCCCACTCATCTCAATGGGAGCTGAAGCGCAGTGATGGCCAACACTGCTCAGTGCTCACCGACCGTCAGCTTAATGGGATTATGAACCAAAGTGCTTGGTTTTAACCCCAAACTACTGACCTCTGATGGCAGAGCTCCAGTTCTTCACTCCCCGGTCACCTCCTTTAACTTCTGCAACGAGAAGTTGTCAACACACAATTCGTGACAGACTGGGAGATGAAATGCTGTGGATCATTTGATGGATGGATGGGGCTGGGGATTATTTCCATGTCTCCGCTATCATTTAAGTGGCGTTTTGGCAGGATTTCGGAAGCGCGAAAGCAGAACGATGCGGAATTGCTAGCGCCGTTCCCAGCTTTGTGTTTATCTGAGAGCGCGTTATTCAGTAGCACACAGCCAGGTAGCGTTTTGTCTTGTATTTCACAAAACCCCAACGTACCAAATTCACAGCTTCTCTCATTTCCAGCCAGCCCCGTGGAGGCAGGAACATCCATATCACAGTTTGGTTTTCACTTCATTGTATTCCAAGTACGCTGAGGGATGCAGAAGCAAAATATTAGCGAGGTGCCAGTCACATTTTGGATTTTTGGATCCTTTTCCTGATTTTCTTTCTCCTTTTTCCCGGTCGCTGCTGCCGATACCCAGCCCCCACTCTAATTCTGATTGGCTAAATTAATTCTGCAGCATCCTGCTGTGAATAATTATGTTCATCCAGCGTGGAGCTGGATGCCTTTCTCTCTCCCCCCTCCCTCCTCCTCCTCGCCTAAATTATAATGTGACAATTGGAGCTCACAGCTGGCTCATCAGAGGTGGCCAGTTTGGGAATTGGCACATCTGAATGTGCCTCTCCGTTAACTCTCTGCCTTGATTGCTTAAGACAAGACATATGTAAACCCCATGATTATTCCCATTTTGTGCGGTTCACAAAGATGCCGCTTGAAACCGCGACGCCGTTGTGTTTGCTGGGGGAGGGGAAATTACAGGAATTTTTCCCTTCCCCTCCCCACGGCTCCCTCCAACAATAAAGAGCTGTCAGACTTATGTCAAGAATGAAATTATAGGAGCACATGAGGCCTTGATTACATTGTTTTGGATAGATTGCTATTAGCATACTGAAATGAAGTCTAATTTGTCAGTGCTTTCGCTCAGTCAAGAATCAAGCGACACAGGAGGGGGAAGGGGTAGCGTCGGCAAGAGCCGAATGATGTAATTCTGGGCAGCCTGGTTCGGTTCCCGGCGCTTAAAAACAAACAGGGAAATAAATAAATATACTCTGCCGAAGTGTGTTATTAGCTGGGAGGTGAGGCAGGGCTGGCGCGGTGCTGAACAAAACGTTCGGGTTAGATGGCATTCTTTGGGAACTTATTAAAGACGTCTCAAAAGCAAATTGCTGCGTATTTAATCCATCCTCACGCAGCTTCTGGTTCACTTGGCTTTTCGAGTTGCAAATCACAGAATCACAGAATCACAGAATCGCTCGGTTGGAAAAGACCTCTGGGATCATCACGTCCAACCGTTCCTGTCTACCCACTAAACCATATCCTTAAGTACCTCGTCTACCCGCTCCTTAAATACATCCAGGGATGGTGACTCCACCACCTCCCTGGGCAGCCTGTGCCAGCTTCTGACGACCCTCTCAGTAAAGAACTTCCTCCTTCTCTCTAACCTGAACCTCCCTTGGCACAGCTTGGTGCCGTTTCCCCTTGTTCTATCCCCCATCACCTGGGAGAAGAGACCAGCACCCACCTCTCTACAGCCTCCCTTGAGGCAGTTGTAGGTGGTGATGAGGTCTCCCCTCAGCCTTCTCTTCTCCAGGCTAAACAAGCCCAGTTCCCTCAGCCGCTCCTCATCAGGCTTGTTCTCCAGAGCCCTCCCCATCCTTGTGGCTCTTCTCTGAACACGCTCCAGAATCTCAACATCCTTCTTCTAGTGAGGGGCCCAGAACTGAACACAGCACTCAAGGTGCAGCCTCACCAGTGCCGAGTACAGGGGGATAACGAAGCAGTTTCTTATTAGACGTTTGCATAATTCAGAGCACGTCACCGGTTTCGGCTGCCGCGCGTCCTCCGATGCCGCATGCTTATGAGCAGTTATTGCGTGGGGCAAGTGCCCTTGTTGTGGTCTTGTTGTTTACAATTTCCGATGGCGTGCCCACTTTGCTCGCTTCGTTGGAAAACCTTTCATTTGGCATTCTGTGAGCGTCCTAACCTTTAAATGTTTTAGTGTCCTTGGCTCCTAAGATGTGAGTTTTATTGGTCATGGATATATTGGTTTAACTACCTCTGTTTTGATGGAGAGGGGGGGAAGAGATAAAACTTGTTTTGGCTGATGCGTGAAACAACCGACCTGGAGTTTGGAAAGGGTCAAGATTCATTTGGGTTTACTGGGACAACAGAGCAGCAAGAAGAGAGCGTGAGCTGTGCATGACGAGACTTAAAAATTCACGATGGCTTGGCCGTGTTCTTTCTGAGTGGCAAAGTAGTGGGTGAGATGCACCAGGCATCCAGTTCAAGCGTCTGGAAAGGATTTGTACCACAGCATCGTGGATTTGCTACATGACACGTACTTTGCAGAGAGTTCTTGCCGAAATGTTAGGCGTTTTATCTTTCTGATTTGAAATGCTGAGCACTTTATTGTAACTTAAATTAATATAACTGCGTCAGCCGCGGAGGGACGTGGTAATTACAACTAATTCAATCTGAAATATCCCTGAAATGAAACAGAATACCTTGCTTATTCATTGAAAAGTCAGTGATGGGATCTGATGTTACAGAAACCTCTTTATACTCGAGGAAAACGCTGTTTAATTTGCTGGAAAGGTGGTCTCTGGGTTCAGTGGCTCACACAGACGGTGTGGAGCTGGTTGGCAAAGTCTGCCGTGGATGCCAGGAGATCACCAGAGCTCAGGAGCTGCTTAGAGAAATTCAGAGAAGGAAAATCCATGCAGAGCTGTTAAACATGAAATATAACTTCTAAGAGCCACCTTTAGTGCAGATAACTGGAAATGAGAGGGTCTAGGAGGAATTACCACAATGTGCTTACACTGTTACACTGGGCATTGCCAAAGACACAGACCCAAATCCCAGATGTTCTTAGCTTTATATGGAATATTGACCATATTGCATTTTAGTTACTGTTTGCCTAGAGTTTGCATTTGGTGTACTCCAGGTGGTTGGTATTAAAATCCAAAGCTTATCTCAGACTATTTCAGTAGATTGAACGTTCCTGAACATATCCATATAGAGATGAAAAGACAATTTGAAAGACAGCCCTTACTAAAAATAGATATTATTAATTCCCATGTGTTAAATCGTTTCAGTTGCTTCAGTACTGGGTGCAGAAAGTAATGGAGATAAAGGGAGAAAGAGGGAGCATGAGAGGGTGTGGAGCCAAAGGGTTTTCTGGGTCAAAGCTGAAATCACAGAATCCCAGAACGTTG
>NW_010158010.1:0-440 GCF_000695765.1 Mesitornis unicolor
AGGATGCTGTGGGAGATAGTGTCAAAGGCCTATATAAGTATAAGGTTCCATCTTTCTAAACTTTTGATCTATTCTATTCACCTCTGTCTTCCTTTCCAAACAGCAATTCTTTCTTCTCTCTCACACTTTGTTGCTCTTGGAAACTACTCATTTCCAAGAATCTCTCAATTTATGTTGGTATTCTCAGATTGTAGGTGAGATGAGACAAGGAAGACCTCCAACAAAGCTAAGAAGAACATATCAATATCAAATATCCAGGTGGTCACCTTCTTGCTTATCAGAAATCTCAGTGTTGCAGTGTTAGGGAGTAACAGGTTGTTGCAAGTTTCTTGTTGTTTCCCCATTACTCAGGAGGCGGATTCCCAGATAAGGTGAAGAACAGGGTGGAGGCCCCCATTTGGCCCTGAGCCAGCTGCTGACACAGGGTGACACGCAGAAAG